>NW_026960623.1:0-82500 GCF_021018805.1 Prinia subflava | reverse complement strand
TGGGGTCAAGATGGAAAATGGCAGGAGCAGTGAGAAGTAGCTATCGGGTTTCTGCTATTTTGCTGTGGGTCTTTAAAATCCAATGCATATGGGAAAAACAGCTGAAACAGAGAACATTTAGTCCAAGGCAGTATGTTTGGTGGGTATCTTTAAAGAGAGTGAGATTTACCCCGTGCATAGTTCCTCTAAATAGATTTACACTCGTGACAAATCCAAACTTTATAATTTAGGAAACCTTTCAAGTTCCACTCTGTGACTCAGTTATAATAAACCATTGCTATTACATCTCAAGGACATATGCTTGTGTGAGAATTATTTTCAATAAAAAAATGGCTTGAGAGGTCAGTCATTTATCTTTGTTGTCTGTCAAAACTTAGAGTGGAATTTAAAAAGAGTTATAGAACTTCAGCTTCTGAAGGCTACTTACAGTTAATCTAACTGGCATAGGAAATACAGCCTGATACATCTTTTGTGAACACAGCCTATCATTTAAAGTCAAATATTGTCATTATTGTTGTTGTTGCTACCACAAGTATTTATGTGCTATCATTGACATGTTACTTTCAGTAGGTTAAAAGGTACTGACCAGCACTCTTCCTCTCAACATCAGTAAACTGAGCACAATTTCAAGAATCAGGGATGGATGATAATGCTTATTAACCAAAGAGGTAGATCACACCAAAGAGTTTCATTCACTTTGCTCTCCCTAGACATTAGAGGAGAATAACTTGATAAATACCTTGGCTGATAGAGTAGTCGAAAGCAGCATCATCTGTTGCTTCTCTAAATTATCTGCCATCTTAAATCACGGAATTTAACATCTTTGCAGTTAGCTATGACCATTTTAGTCATTATACAACTAATGATCTTGTATCTAGCACTGGTCTATAGGTCTGCTATAGGCCAGACACAGGTTATTGCTCTCCTTCTGCAGTAGAGGTAGGTGACAGGATTAAATTCTTAGATCGATACATGTAAAATGGCCCCCGGAGAGCAAAAGACACTGATAAATTTTGAGGATCTTTAATTACTGTCAGTTAGGAGAGAGAGTCTAAAATAACATTTATGATGTGGTCATTCACAGAGATAACTTCACACCCTCTAATGGTACATGAAACTTAAGCAGCCTCAGTTCTCAGGAATTGTTCAGGAACCTTAAGACAAATAAGAAGTCAACGAAATATTGTGTTAAAACCCACAATGGACATCAAGCAAGTCTGAGAAACCTGAGAGTGTAATGTTGTGCTTAATTAACATCATCTAATTGTATATGAAATCCTCAGTGTTTTGCTCAATAACAATAAATGGAAATTTATTTGCCATGGGTCTATGTATGAGAAATTAAGGGAGATCTCTTTAATCAGTTCTTAGAACATGCTTTTGGTTTCCCAGGACTCTGTTGTATGCTACCTAAGACAATTGTTTGCACCTGCTGACTACAGCTACATTCATAGATTCAACACCTTTACCAATATGTAATACACGTTTGAGCTTCTTTTTCTTTGATAAGAAACAACCTGAAAATTTGTGCCCATTCCAAATACACCCCTCTCTCAGTCTTAAGAGAATTAGACTTCTCTTCAGAAATATCCAGTGGAAGAAAAAAAAAGAATGGATTTTTGTCAGAGATATCAGTCCAGTGTTTCATTAGCTTCATTGTCAGTGGAAGAATAATTAGTCAGCTTACTGAAGTGCTAGGGGAATACATCTGTAATAAATCCCCTTGCATATGTAACATCTATCATGCTTGATGGCAAACATATTAGTGTTACAAGAGTTGAGAAAGTATAAGGAATATTGTAATTCAGCTGCTAATTAATCCATAATTAAAGATCTAATTAATGAATAACCCTGTGAAAAATTGTCTAAAAATCAAGATGTGAAGACTGCAGTGATAAAGGGGACTCTTGTTTGTGATACTGGTTAATTTACATCTAGAATAGGAACTGATTAATGAAAACTGTCAGTAAAGCATTATGCTGCAGCACTGGACAAAGAGAAATACGCACATAAAAATGTGTGGAAACCAAGTTCAGCCCTTGCATATCTTTTTAATTTGATAGTGTTCATAGCAAATTTTACCTGAAATATAATGAGTAGATTGATAAAAAGATATGCTTCCTCTTAGTTGTGATGTGTAAACAATCCAAAAGTAATTTATTTGTGTATGAAAGAGGTTAATGCCAGATTCTATTCATAAATGTCTCTTTCATGAAATGGCTAAAGAAGAAAACTAAAAAAAGACTTTAATTCATCAAAGCGATCATGATTAAGCTCCGTGATACAGAAAGACACTAATTTCTGAAATTAACTTCACTGAAAGTTGGACTAATTAATAGCTTGAAAGTGTCACTGTCTGTCTGTGTTTGTTTATGTAGAAGCCAGCTGGCTGAGGCTGCACTCTTGAGAGAGCAGGAGGGAACATTTCAAACTCCCAAAACATCTGGGCTCATGTCCAGGTGTCAGGACTGTCTTCCCTAGCCCTGGAGCAGCTTGTCTCTTTCCTCTTGTATTTATTCCGTGCTGTAGCTTCATTTATTGGATCTCTGGGGGCTCAGGCCTTCAGGGGGACACCCACTGTGATCCATTGCATTGCTCTGCCCACGTATTCCCCAGGACCCAGCAATTGCACGCATGCACACATGTGTGTTCTGAAACACAACCTGTCTTGGATTCCAGACCTCAAACTCTCACTGTCAGATCTGCACATTTGGTGAGGCTAGATAAACCAACCAAATTAGCAGGAAGGATAACTCCCTGCTGGTGTAGAACAATAAGAGATTGTTACTAGAAGCAAAACAAGGTAGGGGAGAGCAACTTCCACTTTGCAGTCCTCTCCCACTCCACAAGAGTCACAGAGAAGCACTACCACATTTACAAGCTGTGCTCAGTTAGCAAAATATAGTTGTATATGGTGAACATTGCCACAATCTCTATTGCTCTTTCAATCACAGCGTGTTTCTCTAATTTAATCTTTTCCTGATAACATAAAAAATGTGTTCAGTAGCTATCCAAATGTCAGGTTTCCTCTGAATTATTTAAAGACTTGAGAGATAAATGACTTGATAGTTCTGAAGCACAGTGTGAGTGAGCTTTTTTCCTAAGAAATTATTTGCAGGATTGGTAGGAGATATTTCACTCACATTTTCCCCCATGTAATCCTGCCAGTAATATTCATTAGAGTGCAGCAGATCTCCCACAGTGATTATCTGAAAGAAAAAGGGCCCAAGTGAACCAGGTTGTTAAGCAAATTGAAGAAACAAAAACATTAATAATTTAATAACTCACGTAAAACAGCGGAGGAAAGCACACAGTGCTGATTTTTAGGGCAATCGGGTGCCATGCAAAATCAGAAGAGCTGTTAACAGAGACTAATACTGGCTGTATCTGTAGTATCAAAACTATGCTGGACTCTTTCAAATTCAAGAGAAGACACAGATGTTGTTCTACAGTGCACACACAAGTTGCCCAGCATTAATAGATTATGCCAATTATGTTCAGAGGATTTTAAACTCTACTATAATAAAGCCAATGTAATTTTGACTTATCATTGGCTATATTCCACCCCCTGCAGAGAAGACAGATAATGTTGGTAAACAGGGAGGAGCTGTAGAAGAGTCTGGTACAGTTAATCTCGGCAGACCACAGAGTCATCATGTCTAAGAATACTTCTCTTGTGCTCCACTACCCTTCTTTTCAAAGAAGACCTTGCCTTGTCTTTATTTTTTTTTTTTTTTTGTAAAAGGCTTCTCAAGATATCTACACATTGATTAATATATCTCAGATACTGAGATACATGCAGAAAACTGTGAAAACTGTTCTTTCAATGAAGTTGCTGATTTGAAAAGCACTTTTTCTCTGTGGAAATCCTTCCATCCAGAGTTCAGTGTTGCTTTTAGCTCAAGTATCGTTAAACCATTTTTTGAAGATTGGGTAGTCCATGAGACCTTGTGGTGCAAGTGCAGGTGACCGAGATGAAATTCCCTTAGCATTAAACACCAGGAGCTGCCAAAAAGCATCCTAATTTTGAAACCTAGTTGCCTCCAGAGGTCCTCCATACTCAGATTTGAGACGCTTCCAGAGGTACTGAAAATCATTTTCCCCCTTTATATTGAGCCAAGGGGAAAAAAAAAAGAAAAAAGAAAAAGGAAAAAAAATCCCTGCTATCAAATGCCTGCTCAGGGTTCAGAGGTCAAGTGGAAACAAATACAAAAGGTCATGAGATCACTAGCTGCTATCAAAGATGGCTATGGAAGGGTCTGTGGCAGACCTGTAAACAAGGGCTGGAGATATGAGTAGCTGAAGGGGGCAAGGGCATTTAAGGAACAGCATAATAAACCTCTCCAGTTTTACTGAACAGCTGACATCTGAAGTATGCATATATTTGTGACAACAATATGAATAACAATAAATAAAAAATAATAAAGGTTATTGACATCACAAGGTAGTTATCTTCTTTTCTATCCTATATATTTTCAACACCTTGCTGAAGAGATTCTGTTTTAGAGCTTCTGAATACTCCTACTATTTAAAAAACAGTGTCTGAAATAGATACTAGAGGCCAGTCTGCCTACTTTTTGGTGAATTTATGCAATAAAATAAATGATAATATAAATGCTAAAATAAAAATGATCCATGCAGATACTTAGGCAGATGCTTTTACTACTAATAATATTGGGCATTAATATTATATCATTTAAATAAAAACATATGATAAGTATCATCCCTACGATTATGGGGTTTTGCCAGTTAATCCTTCAAATGCCTAAGAGTATCTATATCATTATACACATGAGGACTGTGTTTGATTTTAATAGGCATATTTATAGGTACATTTAAATGAATAAAATTTCTGCAAGATTAAGGAAAGGTGTTTTCTTCTTTCTGAGACCAGAAATTTTATACAAGTGTCTGTAAAGGCAGTTTTTCTGCTCTAAGTGTGTAGGGACAGCTCACAGCAATAGGGCACCCTAACCCAAATATTGGCAGCAAAAAAGTGCTCTTACAGAGCAAGCACTTCTCACCTTAGCTGGTCCGGAGAGGTGGCAGATTATTAAATTCACATGGTAAAAGATGGGTCTCAGTGGTGAGAGGGAGACTACAACAGAAAGAGTCAGAGAGGGTTGCTTAGTTAGGAGAGTGGCTTGGTAATGTGTTCTAGTGATGGCACAGGACTCTGAAATGATGAAATCGAGAATATTTTGCAGGTTATTGTATCTTGAACAGAAAGTACATCTGTGGGGAAGGAAAGAATCTGTGGTTTATAATGTAGAAGGAAAATTCCATTTTTACAGAGTCTTGTGATTTCCTTATTGATGAGAACAGGGCCGAGGTTGACATAGCCTGCTGGTTGAGGAAGTGATGTTGCAAAGGCCATGGTGTTCAAAGGGACTTTTTATTCCTCCTCTTCCTAAAAAAAGCATGATGAATAGGAAGGAGTGAAGCCAAAGAAAATTTCTTTCCTCTGCCACTAATACAAGTTTCTCTGGTTACAAACTCTCATGTCACCTTGCCGAACAATGCAATGCTTTTTTTTTTTTTTTTTTTTTTTTTTTTTTTTTTTTTTTTCTTTAAAAGCTACCTTAAAAATTTTGAGAGCATTTATTTATTACCTAAAAATATTTCCTCAAATGTAATGTGTGGCTACTTCTGAAGGGAAAATCTTAGAATAGCTTAAAAAAAAAGGCAAACAAAAAGAAAAAGAGTATCCTGAATGGCCAGCTTTGTTTCTGAACTAATCATTACAAAGAAGACAAGAACAGGTTGACTTCTTGGTATGTTGCCTTTTAAGGATATTGAGTAAGGTCTTGCAGATAACTTCGTGGGAGGTGTAAATGCCTAGGGATAAGATTATTTGCTTCCATGGATACATACAGAGAACCAGTTTCTCCATACATGATTCTCTTGTAAATGACATTGCCTTCTTTTTGTGTTCCTGAATCCCTTTTCCCCTGGAAAGCATTGTACATTAATTATCATATGCTACTGAATAGCCCTTGTTTTGTGATCTATCTCACTAAGACCTCAAAAGACTGATGAATGTTACAACCATGCACCACCTAAGAAAGGTGATGATCTGCAGCATAATTTAGATGTAGTTGTTACACAAGTCAAGCCGACTTTAAGCAGCAAATTTGGTGTAGTTATGAAGTAGGGTCTTGCAAATGCAGTTCGTGACTGCTTTTGTGGTCAGGACTTGCCCTTAATGAAAGCAAGGCTGCATGTTTCTGGTAAGAAATAGTTTTCTGTTTTTCACTTACTGCCATATGGGTAGGTCAGGTAATCCTCACAAGTATGACAAAAGCCTGTCCTTAATGGTCATGTGTACATACAGAATGAGAAAGAACCAACGCTGTATTACAAAATGATGGGAAATTGGAAGAGGAGGGGTGTTGCAGGATGTACAGACTTGGGTCAATACCTGTATGTCTGCTTTGAGCGCAGCAGCTGGATGAGGTGACCTCTAGAGACCCTTTCTAACTTCATTGTGGTTTCTGACAATGGACAAAATGATAATAGGGATTACCTGTGAATAACCTAAGTTTGGGATGAAACACAGCTGTGTTCCTAGCTGAAGGGAAGAAATTAGAAAGAAGTGTATGATTGAGACTTTTCTCTATCCCAATGTAGCTCACCACTTGTAAATAATAGATGATAGCTTTGAGTTTTCCTCTACAGGCCTAATCTGATGTTTGGAGAAAAGAAACTACTGCACATGAATTTGGATATGTATTTCTAGAAATCGAAATCATTACTAGCAGTTGCTTCTTCTGTCACAAATTCTTGCCATGTATGAGTAGGTATCCTGAAGAACCTACACTTTGTACCAGCTAAGCCTAGCTTTAGCCATTTTTTTGTTTCTGGGCAACATCTCATCATCAGGAAAATGATGGTGTCAGAATTTTGCCAAATACATATTCTGCTATCATGCTTGATACTTCATGCCCATTTTTTAGACAAGGATATAGGGTAAGCAACAGGCCTGTGAAGATTGCTAGGTGACCTTTTCAGAGTTGTAGATGTCAAAAAGCATTTCACATTTGTCCTGATGCATATTTCTAAAGCCTTAGTCACTGTTGGAACCCTGAATGCTGTAATCTGATCAGTATTTGTGGCTTTGCTCCTTTAGAAGAGATTAATTCTGAGGCATTATGAGGGACAGCTCTCACCTCCCATCCAAATTCCTCCTCTTCTTGATTTTACTATAACAGAAAACCCCACAATGCCTTGCAGTGTAGTGTAATATGTGGATAACAGCTATATGTGGATAGAAGCAATACGTGGATAAAATGAACTTTTCCAACCTAGTGTTTAATAAATCAGTGTCTCAATAAAGAATAGATGACTTAACCTGTGAGACAGGAAGGTGAGAAACAAGTCAAGAAAAAGAGAGCTTTTACAGTCTCTTCAGGCTCTGTGTTGATTAAGGCCATCTAGTTCTGGCAGAGGTCAAGTGTCCAGCTGCAACTTCACTGTCTCACAAAAACTCAGCTTCTGCAACAGCCTTTCTACCAAAGCACACTTCTATGAATTGTTCTATTAAAATGAATTAGACCCTGCAGAGTGACTGCAGTTACTGTGAGGGGTGAAGTCCTTGTCACTGGGTTTCTTTCTCCTGTAAGCAGAGGTGAACATTTTATTTTATGAGGTAAACAGTTCCTGTAAATTAGCAGTGAATATGTTTTAGAAGGACAAACCTTTCCCCAGAGAATAGGGTCACTGTTCTAATTACACTGTTTTAATGGGGTTTTGACTCAGCTGTTGTCAGCTGTTAGTTCCAGACAGGTTTAGGAATTATTTTTGCCTCATTTTTAGTGCTAGCAAAGATAAACAAGCAATAGGTGCATCTTTATGAACAACAAAGATGACATTTTATATAAAATCCTAAGATACAGAAGGCTATGTAAATAGAATGATAGTGGTCTCTGACCAGTTTCTGAGCTAGTACTTGTTGGTATTTTAAAGGCCATTTCTTACTGTGACAACAAACAAGGTGAACAGGTAGGTACCTTTGCTCTGCACGTACCTATGCACAATTCTTTTTAGTTCATGCTGTGCATTTTCCAGAGGACATGAGGGTGTTTTCCTGGCTCAGAATACATTATTCCTTTATGTGTTATGTTTTACAGAGGGATTTGTAACTGAAAGGAGGTGAAAGAGAAAAGGGACAGTTGCAAAGTTACAAGGGAAAAAATAAAGAGGGGAGAAAAATTTCCCCTTTGTCCTTAATATTATAAGAAGGAGAGATAATAAATAGCCCCAGGTGAAGGACACAATGCTTGGAAAAAATGATCACAGTAGCATCTGTGGAAAAAGTTATAGACATGAGCTTGAAAACACATAGGAAAGGAAGGGGAGAATTTATCTTCAACAGATAAGTAGATGGTCAAGCAGGGTTTCCTTCTATTTTTTTTTTTCTTTAAATTTCCTTAAGCTTATAAATGGTATAATAAATGTGTTGTCTAAAAAAACCTCACACGAAGTTTAAATAACTGACTTTCCTCTCTTGGTAACCTAGCTACATTTCATGAGAGCCAGTATATTGCGATGATTATACCCTCACCAGTGGCTCTGAGCAAGAAAGTATAGTTTCACCTCTTTTATCAAGACTTGTTTGTACACTTGCATTAGAGATTTAGTAGGTGATTAGTTCCTGTGTTGGTGCTGAATCACTGTAAGGAACACCATCTTGTAAGTCATGCTATCTTTCACGCAGAGAAACTTAGAATGGCTTGGGTTGGACAGGACCTTAAAGATCATCCATTCTAGGACAGGGACACCTCTCACTGGACTGGGTTGCTCAGACCCCCATCCAGCCCGGTCTTGAGCATGGATAGGTGATTCACAGCTTCTCTGGGCAACATGTTCCAGTGCTTCACCACGCTCACAGTAAAGAATATCTTCAGAATATCTAATCTATACCATGTCTTTCAGTTTGAATCCATTCCCTTTGTCTTATCATTACATGTTCTCTCCATCTCTCTTGTAGGCTCCCTTCAGGTACTGGATGGTTGCAATTACCCCAAAGACTTCTCTCTTCCAGGCTGAATAATCCCAATTGTCACAGTTTTTTCTTGAAGGAGAGGTTTTCCATCCCTCTAATTATCCTGGTGGTCCTTATCTAGACTATCACCAACAGGTCAATGTCTTTGCTGTGCTGAGGAACACAGAGGAGGATGCAGCACTCCAGGCTGAGTCCTCATGAGAGTGGAGAAGAAGGAAAGTATCCCCTCCCTCAACCTGCTGACCATTCCTTTTGATGCACTCCAGGATGCGTTTGGCTCTGGCCTGTGAGCACACATTTCCAGTCGTGTTCAATCTCACCCACCAGCACCCCACATCCTTCTGGGCAGGGTTGCTCTCCTTCTGTTCATCTCCCAGCCTGTGTTTTAAGGCATTGTCCTGACCCAGGTACAGCACCCTGCCCTTGGACTTCTTGCACTTGCACTTAGTGCAGCAAGTGGCTCTTGTGCCAAGTGGGAAAGTGGGAAAATAAGTGGGAAATTCCCATAAGCCCACTTCTCAAGCTTGTCCACGTCCCTCTGGATGACATGCCATCTTTCAGGCATGGCAACAGCACCACTCAGCTTGGTATCCTCTACGAGTTTGCTGAGGGTGCACTTGATCCTTTTTTGACTGTCACAAGGGAAGATATTGACTAGTACTGGTGCCAGTGCAGACTCCTGTAGGACACCACTTGTCACTGATGTCCATTAGGACTCTGAGCCATTGACGGTCCAGCCAATTCCTTATCCATCATCAGATGGATATCCATCATCAGTCCACCTGTCAAATCCATGCCTTGTCAAACTAGAGAGAAACATCTTGTGGAGGACTGTGTCAAAGGCTTTACAGAAGTCCAGATAAATGACATCTGTAGCCCTTCCCTTGTCCACTGCTGTAGTCACTCCATTGTAGAAGGCCACTGGGTTGGTCAGGCAGGACCTGCCCTTGGTGAAGCTCTGCTGGCTATCCCAAATCATCTTCCTGTTCTCTTTGTGCCTTAGCATAGCTTCTAGGAAGATCTGTTCCAGGACCTACTCAGGCACAGAGGTGAGGCTGACAGTTTAGTAATGCCCAAGGTCCTCCATTCTAACCTTTTAAAAGATGGGGCAGTGTTTCCTTTTTTTCACTCACCAGGGGCACTTCCCTTGACTTCCATGACTCTCCAGATATCAGGGAGATTGGTTTGTCACCTGCATCAGCCAATTTCCCCAGAACTCTGATATGCATCTGTGAGAGTTGGGGCTCCTGCTTGGGTTGTGACAGCATCTCATCAGGCTCCCAAAGCTTATGTATGTTCAGGTTCCTCAGATGGTCATGAACCTGATCTTGTGAGACAGTTTTCTCTTCCAGTCCATGTCCTGTAGTCCACCCTGTTGAGAAGGGTGGGAAAAGAGGTTACCATTGAAGATTGAACAACCAAGCTTTCTCCCTGTCCATTGCTACCAGTTTTCCAGCATTTTATATCAGAGATGCATATTCTTCGACCTTCCTTTTCTGGCTGACATCAGTTCTTAACTGCATGGAAGCTGATGCACTGATACCAAGCCTTTGACTGTTGGAATGCGTTTCCATACATGCTGTGATTTAGGAATGGTATTCCCCAATTTAGTGTTCCTTCTCAAAACACACCAGACAATGTGCTGCTATCTCACTGCCTGCCTTCCCCTGCAGCAGGATCAAGAGAAGAATGGGAGGCACAAAATGGTAAAGATCATGGGTTGAGATAAGAATGATTTAGTGGAAACAGCAATGAAAAAAATTCAATAGCAACAAAAATACTAATAACAGTGTACGAGGCAGGCGAATCATTCACATGTGATTGCTCATTATGACCTGGTGTTATCTGACTGTGCACCCCAGTAAACTGAAAAAGGCAGGTGTGACGACCTCAGCATGTGCTGAGGTGAATAACCCCTGGGTCACAGCCATGGCCCTCCTGGCTGTGGCAAAGTCCACAGTGTCCAGAATAAGGACATGCTAGTAAGTGGGGACCATGACGCCTTCACAAAACCTTCCCCATGCCTCTGCCTTAGGTAAATTCTTTTGTGTGTTATGGGGATGGTCTTTCAATGCCTTTCATGGATAAGCACACACTTACGGGAATGCTGGAATTTCACAAATTCTGTTGGAATAGGATCGCTTGAGGTCATAAAGATCAATACACAACAACTCCAGATGAATTGCTTTTGCAAGATTTAAAATGAATAAATTCTTTATGAGCATTCATTTTAATATTAGTCACAGAAATTATTAAAAATGCAAAGCCTTCAAAGCTATTTTCGTCAGTGTTACTTAATCAAACCAGTATTTTTTTTGCAACTCTGTCTTTATCTTGAAAAGGAAAAAATGTAAGGAATACAAAAAATTCAATGTGTAGCTGTTGCCATGGATTTTATGTAGAAGTCAATTGTGTGCCACATTGATTACTGCCAGCACAGAACCCTAGATAAATTGGGTAAGATGGAAAATATACTGTGTTAATATTTCTTATTACTTCAGCTCTTTTCCCCAGACAATTTTAATGAAACATGATAGTTTGGATCTTTATTTTTCTCATTATTCCTTTTCTGAAGAGTTGACTTGTTCTTGCAGGAGAAGCTTAATGTCAACAATATGGGGCATCAGGTTGTAATATTTGACTTTTCTGTCATAAGAGGACTGTGGGAAACTCGAGTTAAGAAGAACAAAGAACGTCAGAGGAAGGAGAAAGAAAGATTAGAACAAAGTGCATTGGAGAAGTAAGACAACTTTCATATTGTTCATTTTAACCAAATCTGTTCTTATTGTCCACTAACATTACCATATGCTAAGTATAATAGATAGAAATATATATAATAAATATGATGAATATAATAAATAATTGTTGATTATTAAAATTTTGGGGTTTGGGTTTGATTTCAACACCATCTTACTTTCCTCATGTGATAGTAAGAGAAATGCAGCACAAACAATACTTATGTTTCATTACTTTCTACTCCTTTCTATGTAGATTGTGGTATATTAATGATATATTTTTCTTGTTTACCATAGACATAAATTGAAGATAAAAATAACATATATTGGTACCTTCCTATTTCTCATATGCTGCATAAAAGTATGGATTATTAATTATAGAATTGGTGAACACATGGTCATAAGTTTCAGTACTAAGAAATACTTAAGTCCTTTTGTTATGTTGACAGGAGAAAGAAAAAGAGTTAACTTAGTGGACATGTTCAGTTGCTTCTGAATAGGTAATAGCAAAAGGAATAAGAATTGTTCTGTTCTTTTTTCTAATTGGGGTATTGAAGAAGGCCTCGATTATAAAGCTTGTACCCAATGATAATTTTATTGTTTTTATTATGTTGAATTTATCTTTTATTTAAGCAATATTTTGTTTCTCATAAGACACTGTTAAATACTAAACTGTGTTGCCAAGTTTGGAAACATATGATTTATCAATTTCATCCCTCTGAGAAGAGAAAAAATAGAAATCACACACTGTTTCAAAAATAAAATGCACAGGGTTAAACAGCGCCCTTGTTTAAGAACAATTGCACTGAACCTTTGTGTGGTGTTTCAGCTCTCTGAGGATACTCTCACCACTAGTTTCTCGCAGCCAGTGCAGCCACACTGACAACAGAGCTGCTGGTCCAGGAGACCAGGGTTATACAAAGTCTGACTGTTCTTTCTGTGGGACCTTTCTCCTCAAAACAGCCATAACAGCAGTCTTGGTCTTCCCATCTCTACCAAAGCTTACATAAAAAACTGTAATCCTAACAAAAAAAAGAAGAGAAAAAAAGAAAAAAGAAGTTCATCCTTCAGACTGAATTCTCTAGCAAGGATAAGCTTTCTTTTGGGTGTGGGCTATGTCCTCATTTGAGCTAGGACAGAGTTAGTTTTCCTCTTAGTAACTGGTACGGTGCTATGTTTTGGGTTTAGTATGAGAATAATGTTGATAACACACTGTTGTTTGGATTGTTGCTAAGTGCTGCTTATGCTAAGTCAAGGACTTTCCAGTGTCTCATTCTCTGCTAGTGAGGGGCTGAACAAAGAGCTGTCAGAGAGCACAGCCGGGGCAGCTGACCTGAACGTGATATTCCATACCATAGAACTTTTTTCTTGCTATATAAATTGGTGAAATTGGCCAGAAACGAGTAGTTGTTTCTCAGGAATCAACTAGGAGTGTGTTGTGAGCAGTTGCATTCAACATAATTTGTTCCTCTTGGGATTTTTCTTTTTTCTCTTTTCATTATTTTTATTGCCATTAATATTAATAGTTTTTATTTTAATTCGTTGCTATTATTACACTATTCTTAACTCAAAGCAAAAGTGTTACTTTTCCCCCCCCCCTGATTTTTCTGCCCATCCTGCCAGGGGGTTGGGAAGTAAATGTCTGTGTGGTACTTGGTTGCCACCTGGGCTTAAATCATTACAGCTGATGGATGGATGAAAGATGGATGTTTACTGTTTCCTTTATGGTAGAAAACACAAGTGAAAAGATTTGAGATCAAAACTTGATCAAACCTTATTTCTATCCTAATGTGGACAACATATCAACATCTCCCTGCTACTTTTCTCTTTTGTTTTGTTTTGGTTTTCTGTGGTGCAAAAGATAACTTTTGAGTTCACCAGTACAAAAGCAAATTATGCATGACAAGTTCTCTCTGTAAGAGGGAAAGAGGGTAGACTTATGTCCTCTGAGGTAGCTTATATGAGCTCCCACGGCTTTTCTCAGTAGGCTATGTTAAGAATAAGTTCTTACAGTTATTTGTCTTTTCAATGAAAACAATGCATTCTCGCTGTTTTTTCTGCCTGTGTTTAATTGTTGTAGACACACTTCCACCTGAAAGAGTGGACCTTCACCGCTTTTTCTGTGTTTTATCCAGTAATGATGTGTAAATTCATTCTCTTCTCTTCAATTCATTCTTCCTGTACCACTCAAAGATAGGAAATTTGGCATATAATGCACAGAAATAAAAGTTCCCAAGTGCACTTGCCACATAAGCAAAAGGATTTTTGTTTTCTTCCTTTGAATTGCAATTTGAGTATTGTACTTTGTATAGTTGTATGTCTTCATGTACTCAGATTGCTTTCCAGTTAGTTCTACTTGTAGAGCTCCTGGAAAAAAAGGAGGAAATACATTAGACTTGTCTTCTGAATATGAGTGATCACTACTAGCCACTGAACCCACTGAAACAAATGGCAAAGTTCGTGCTCATTCTCATGGTGCAGGCTTTATAGAATGGTCAAAGCTAATGGAATAATGGTCAAATCAATAAGAATATTAGTAATAAAATGCCAAATTCAGTAAAAGAAAATCCTCTTTGCTTTATGAGGTGTGCAGTGGCCACTGGCATTTAGGTCTTAAATGTCAGCTCACAAGCTATTCCTTAAGTGCTTTTCGTTGCTCTCAAGTGTTGGACCAAAAATATGAGAAGAATTCACTGGTTTTTAGCTTGAAAGTATAGGTAAAATTGTATTTCCAATTAAATAATAGAAATAATGTTTCCATGTATAAATACATTTCATTATTTTATGGAGTTCTTCATTGACTAAATTCAGGTATCATACTCAGGGATTAAAATTTTACTATTTTCAGGTAGGTCCACTGAAATCAATGCAAATTCATACTGTGTCGCAGTAAGAAAGTATTTTGAAAGTATATTGATCCAAAATGACAATTCCCAAGAGACATTTAGAGAGGGCACTTCCCTGAAATGAGGACTGCATTCTAGCATTTAAGATTCTAGATATTTACTTTTGCCAGAAGCCAGAGTGAATTCCTAAGTAAGGTTGAAATTAATAGTGTTTCTCTGCAAATACACTCATGCAACATAGTTTGGAATCTGACCTTTGGGGCTCGTTTGTTCTTTTCTTTTTCTTTTTTTAAACAAAATCCAGTTTTTCTCAAGGAAGTTATAATTTGCTAATGCCTTCGAGATTGTGCATTTCCTTTATATGCTGTGTTACCATGTAAAATTACCTGATAATATGCATTGAAATTTAGTATCTATTACTTGAGGACAAATTCCCAGTTAACCTCTAGGGAACTTTGTTTGCCTTGGGGCAAGGTAATTTAGTTCCCGCAGCCTCATTAAACTGTATCTTGTAAGATAATTTTTGACTGAAAATTTTCTTAAGAGGAAAGTCTCACAAATGAATGAAAAACTTCAACTGTGCATTAACGGTGAGGTGTTGTAAAGATTTATTTACAAGGCAGATGTTTAAGCAACTGACCAGTGAAAGCTGATTCTGGACAACCAACTATTGAGAGTATTAGCCTTCTGAGATATTAGTATCAAATAATTTTTTTTTTTATTTAATTCAGTCCTCTGTTTCTTCTTTGGTTTTGTGGGACTGTGAAAGTATGGCAGTTTAAAGAACACACATAAACCAGCAACTGAACATAACAGAAAAAGAAATGGAACAGTGTTGGGTAGTCTTATTTTCATTTTATGTCATGTTCTTGATCCCATCAGACAAGCCCATTTGAAATGTCCCACAGGAAATGAACCACAAACAGCCACAAAAAGTGTGCACTATCCTGAGATTTCCTATATGTTTATGAAAGTGCATATTATAGAAAAAATTTGTGTTTATAGCACTGTTTTATATTTAATCTTCTAGATTCTGGTAGTGGTGAACGTTTTATTGTTCCCCAAAATTCTGAATGCTGTCAGATGACCTTGATGTGGTATGGGGATTTTCCACACTGAGACTTCTTTTCCAGTAGTTTTCCTTTCTCTCTGTTTTAATTTTTTTAAAGGGAATAAGTGTGAAGGTTTACTGTGAGGTTTTTTTTTTGAGAGATTGCAACATATTTGTCATTTGTGTGAAAAGCAGGTAAGATAAATCTGAAGGCTAACAAATTAAGCATTCAAGTGAGGAAGTGCCAGATCTCTTTGTACAGTTTAGCTATCTAAATCTTTGCTGTGAAATGGCGCAGCCTCCTCTGTCCACCAATTGATATGCAGCAAAAATAAAAACTTGTTCAGCTACCTCTTCCAGTGGCTCTTCTCCAAAAAATTCTTGTCAAAGCCTGGCTAATTAAACATGCATGTATTATTTTTGAGTTATATACTTCCCGAATATTAAAAGTAAAAAAGCAGCAAGAAAACTACACTTTGCAGGCAGACTGACTTTTTTCCCTGAGAGGTTACATGTTTGTTTAATAAAAAAGATTTGTCTCTATCTCTCTGCCAAACTTCAGTGTTATAACTCTATTTGTACTTGAACTAAGATTTCATTTGTTCTGTTTAGCTTTATTCTCCTACTCAATACCCAAAGCAGAACTTTTTCCACACTAGTCTAAAACTGAAGCTGGGAGACCCTTGGCCCCAAATGCAAATTATGGTCAACAATTTTGATTTCAATCTGCAGCACTGATAAATATACTAAGTTATTTGGCTTTGTTTGTAGGCACTTGTGCATACAGACCATGTGTCTAATGCAATGCACAGAAGTGCATTGTAAGGTAAAAGCTGATGCTCAGCCACAATCCTTTAAAATGCTTGGAAGAGCCTGACTGTGATACTGAAATTGAATCAATCCAATTGAATTTGAAGCAAATGTTACTCATCCATCAGGAATATTATTCTGGGCTGAGCTCCAGTTTTACTGTGATGCTCTTCTAAAAATTCCATGGGATTATTTAATGATCCTTCACAGCTAGTGATTCTGATTTAAACATTGCTCAGAAGTTCTAAACAGGTGCCACCGTGTAGTGTCCTTGTCAATTGTTGTGTACTGGTTTAGAGGAAATAGTGCCATCTAACGAAACTTCCTTTCCTTACCCAGAAATCACAGCTTTCCTGCAAGAGCTTCTAATCACACGTTGAACAAAGGGTGCCTGCTGAAGGAAGAGCAATTGAAAGAAACCCAGTTACTCCTTATTTGTTTTGATGGCTCTGAAATCCTTACCAATCCACACTTCTTTTCCAAGCTGGTTGCTCCTTTGAAAGGTCCAGTCACTGATTTTATTGTAGGGTAACTGCATCAGGTTGATTAGATTCATAATTTTGCTGGAGAAAATGAAATTGTAAGCAGAGAACTCCCAAGTCCTTGAAAAAAATATGTATAATAATAATAAATATATGCTATGAATCTTTTTTCTGAAGGCATACTGCAATAGTGAAGTAGCATTTGAGAAATGATTACCTGAAGAGGAATACAGCACTAACCAAAATACTTGAATCTTCTATTTCCGTGCTGATCTTGTTTCATAACTGTAGAGTATTGTCCTGAAAGCCTACTGTAAAAAAGCAATATGTTGGGAAATAATTTTCTAGAGTGAAATTCCTCTATGCCACATATGTCTGCCTTAGTGACAGGTGTGCTTTTGTGTTACAGATATATAGGTATGAATTTTAACTTTTCTTTTTATTTTTGACAAAAATAAGCTCATGCAACCAGCCTTTTTTAAAATTAGTGGAACTATTTGTATGATTGAAGAGGAAGAGTAATAGTTAGCTGAGATGAAATCTTAGATCTCACGTGGGCCCTTTGTCCAAGAAAAATATTTTTCATGGTCATACTCCCTCCCCAATTTGGTTTGATTTTACTGTCTTCAATTTTCTTACTACTAAAGATAACTGTTGTTTCTTTAATCTAACTTCAGCTGTTTGATCAAGGCCTAGAGGAAAATGAAAATATTTTATTGTTAAATAGTATTAAAAAGACAAATTTCAGGAGAGCTGTAGTTTTATAACTCATTTGTCATACGTGGAAATGTGTTTCTGGAATATCAGTAGTCTTTAAAGTGTCAAGACCAGAAATTTAATTTCTCTAAAATATATTATATTTAAAAGATTATTTTATTTCTGTGGATATGTTTTTTCTTTTTGCCTCACTGGCTCAGAGGCCTTTTCTATTAGATATCTTTCCTGAAGGTTCATGTAATAGCCTCCAGATATGACAAATATGGTGGAAATGCTTTCTAATTTGATGACTGTCATTAAATGAAGACTTAAAAAGGTCTTTATTTTCAAATGATCCCTCAAAACATAACATCATCTCAATCAGAGCAGAATGACAACCAAGTAACCAGATAGATCCCTTTGGTTTGATCTCAGCTGAACTGGCAAACTTACAGCTTTGTCATCTTTTCTTCATGATACACACTGGCTTGATATAAGCTGCAACTCCAGGCCAGTAAGGCTGGTAGTGATTAATTTGGGTAGTGTGTAACTCCAGGGTACAGCCAAGTGTTGTAAATTATTAGACCCTTTGCCCATGGGAAATATAATGTTTTCATTCTGAGATGTACTGTACAAAATTATGCACTTTTGTTGCTCCATTATTAATTCACCTTCCATCTGTTCCAAATGTGATTGTACACAACACTTGCATTCCTTAAAAGCCTAGCTGAGCACGTTACCATAACTTAATGTGTGGGTAAAGAGGAAATTTGGCACAGAATTTCCATATCAGTGTGCAGTATACATGTCGAATTCCCTAGCAGGTTTAATTTTTAACCCTTGTCTTTCTTCTGAGGTAAATATTTCACTGAATGCTTTGATTAACAGCCATTTTTATTGTATGCATTTTATTTTACTTGGCTAGCAATGACTCCTGAATTTTGCATTTTGTACGTGTTATGAGCAGATTGTAAGCGGGTAGATTGTTTTTTCAGTTCAATGCAACTCCCTTCTTACCTTTTTAAATATTCCTTGTTTTGAGAGAGTAAAGTATCAGATATGAGTCCTCTTCTCTAGTGTTCCCAGGGTCTGCCTGACAGAGCCAGTGCTGATGTGTAGTAATGTAGCTTACATTTTATGAAGTCAGACTTTTGGACCTCCTTTTTCTGTTGTTTGTTTCTAACATTCTTACAATTTATACTGTGAAGGATGAGTCAGTAATTTTTTGAGCTTGAAAGAAGAGCAATGAATAAAAAACTCCCCATTTTGTGGGCAAATTTTCAATGCACTAAATTATGCACTGAGTGAAATATTTATTGGTTTGATAGAAAATGAAGGAATTCCATGGAAATGAGAGGGTAGTAATGCACAGTTAAGCTTCACAGAAGGACAGAAAAGCTCTTTGTGGAGGACTGGACAATGTGAGAAAGAGCAGTACAGCAGTGGTAAGCAAATTTTGGAATATTTTAGAGAATAAGAATCCTACGTGTTTGTTCCTATGGTCCTTAAGGATCCTGCTTCTTAATTGTTCAGATA
This sequence comes from Prinia subflava, assembly GCF_021018805.1. Lineage (NCBI taxonomy): Eukaryota > Metazoa > Chordata > Aves > Passeriformes > Cisticolidae > Prinia > Prinia subflava. The sequence goes on along the minus strand of NW_026960623.1, from coordinate 63,340 downwards.
ATTTTATTCTCTTCCTTAACACCTTCCTCATACCACTTCACTTCCTAGCCATACAGAGCTTTTATAGCTATATAGCTATACTCACTGGTACACAGGTTTTGGAAGAAAATATAAGTAAGTGGTTTGGGACTATTTATTTTTCCTTGTAGTATAGGAAAACGCTGTTTTGCAGCTTTTCCTAGCAAACTCTTGCTATTACAATATCCACACTTTGTTGTATTGGCAGTTTCTGGGGTACAAATGACAGATTGAATAGTTAAGATCAACACTACAATTGAATTGGCTCATGTGTTAAAGCATCTGAAAGGTTTTTGAACTGTGATGGCTGCTGCTATGGAAAACTCTGTCATCTGAGCACATATAGACTGCAGCTGGTGGGGATACCCATAGTAGGGCTGCTTAGAGAAATCAGGTGTTTGGATATCTCTCCCTCTTTAATAGAAAATTTAGAAATATTAGCTACAGCTTGTTGACATATCACAGTGTGGGCTAGGGAGCTGTATCTGCTTTAACCTATTTTCTTGTCTTTGTCGTATCAAGTAAACTCAGACAGGATTTGTGGAGATATTGTGCACAGTTGGTTGACCCTTCCTTGACTGTGCTAACACCTTTAGTCCACACAAGGGACTCCCTGGCTGAATGTTTTTCTGTCTGTCCAGTCTATTTTTTCTTAACTCACATCACAGCTTGCTCTGGTACCAAATATTTCACAATGCAGTAGGCACTGAGAGAAACTAGGAGATTTATTTCAAGTATATTTTAGAGAACACATATTTATATTCTCACACTTCCCCTAATTGACACTTTTAATACCAGGAATTTTTCCAGATGTTAACTTGTGAAGTGCATTCTGATGTCTCTAAGGAAAACTGAAGCCAAAAATGAGTAACATTTCTGCAGCTATCAATAACTTCTGTAACTATTCCTATATTGCTCCTTTCGTATTTTGAGAAGTTATTGCTCCTCTCATCTCCATGAAGCTTCCTTCATCTGATATGCTGCAAATCCTTTTCCTACTCATTTGGATACCTACAGGAACTTAATTTGCTTTTTTGGGGTTTATCAGAGCTCATCTTTACTTCTATTTTTTTTTTCATTTGAAGATAAATGCAATTTCATCTTTCTAAAAATATTTCTGTAATTTTGAAATGAACGATAAAGAGATCCTTACTGTCTTTTTGTTAGAATATATTTAGTCTGAGTTTGTGCCATCTTCATGTAGTCTATCGACACTTTATCCAGTGAGCTACCTTTTAACCAACCTCACTGTTAATTCACATTCTCAAATATATGTAGCAGGTGCTTTTCTGTACTTCCCCTTTAGGAAGATGCCACTTAGGAATACACTGCTGTCCTTGTTACAGAAGGGGCTTTCTCCAGTTCTCTTATGTTCCATGTGTAGTGTGCTGCTCCTTGAAACTCTCCTTTGGTGGTCCCTCAGGCTTGCTCCTCTGATAAATGGTTATACGCACTTTCCAAAAATGTAGAAAGTGCCTGCAGTGTGCCCCTGTGCTCTGTGTTCTTTGCCATTCCTGTGATCTCTCCTTCCAAGTCTCTTTAAAATCCCATGAGATTTCTCTAAGTGCCACTATGTATACAACTGTCTCAATATCTTTCTATCTAGGCATGAAGCTTTGCTCTCTAAAGACTTATTTTGATAGCATTACGCCAACAATGACTTTTCATCTGTGCTGCGGTATTTCCATAATAATGCTCTGCACTGCACTTTCATACCTTGTTATGGGTGTCCAAAAATTATTTATTTCAACAAGATTCCAGGATATGCTTCTTGTACCTAAGTTTCTAGCTGGTTTCCTGTATGTGACTTAAAACTAGACATTCTGGTTTTTACCCTGAATAATCTGGGGGCCTTTTATGATGGAGCCATTGCATTGGTGGATAGGGGCAAAGAATTGGCATAATCTACCTGGATTTACACAAGGTGTTCAGTGCTGTCTCACATGACATGTTTGACTCTAAATAGGGGGTCATGGATTTGATGAGTGGACTGTCTGGTGGATAAAACCTGGCTGGATGGCTGCATGCAAAGTGTTGTGGCCAATGGATCAATGCCCAAGTGGAGACCAGTGATGAGTGGTGTAAGTGTTGGGCCTGATGCTGCTCAACATCTTTGCTTTGGCAACATGCACAGTGGGATTGAGGGCACCCCCAGCAGGTTCACTGACAACACCAAGCTGAGTGGTGCAGTCATGCTGGGGGGAAGGGAGGTCACCCAGGGAGACCCTGACAGGCTTGAGAGGTGCAAAACTTTTGAAATTCAGCAAAGTGAAGTGCAAGGTCCCACACCTGGGTCGAGGCGATCCCAGACATATCTACAGTCTGGGCACAGAATTGATTGAGAGCAGGCCTAAGGAGAAGGACTTGCAGGTGATATTTGACAAAATACAAAACATGAGCCAGCAATGTGTGTTCACAGCCCAAGAAACAACTGCTTCCTGAGCTGCATCAAAAGTAGGTCAAGGGAGGTGATTCTATCCCTCTGCTCTGCTCTTGTGAGACTCTAGATCCAGCTCTGGTGTCCCCAAAATAAAAACAACATGGAATTGTTTGTGCAAGCCCAGAGGAAGCCATGATGTTGGTCAGAGGACTGGGGCACCTCCCTTATGAAGACAGACTGAGAAAGTTTGGTGGTTTACCCTGGAGAAGAGAAAGTTGCTTGGAGATCTCATAGCAGCCTTCCATTATCTGAAGAGGGGCTACAAGGAAGCCAGAGAGAGTATCTTTGTCAGGAACTGTAGTGACAGGACAAGCGAGAATGGCTTCAAACTGAAAGAGAGTAGGAGAGTGGGTTTAGAATAGATATTACTGTCAGGGTGATGAGGCACTGAAACAAGTTGCTCAGAGAAGCTGTGGATGCCCCATCCCTGGAAGTATTCAAGGCTCATTTGTGCCTGAGGGGAGAACTTGAGGAACATGGTCTAGTGGAAAGTGTCCCTGCCTGTGGCAATAGGGTTGAAACAAGGTGATCTTCAGCATCCCTTCCAAATAATTCTGTGATTCTATGATTCTGTTTCATGTGATTTTTTTTTTTTTACATCTTACATTGTAGACAAGAATCCCATGATTAAGTGGTAATGTGTGTAAAAGTTTTGTTACTTCCTATTTGAACTTTATAAACTTGCCTGTGTTTCTCTTTCTAAGACATGACGTATTTACTTTCTCCAGGGGTACTTTATCCTGAACTTTGTGTCCTTCTTAAGCTCTCAGTTTTCTTCAATCCTTTATATTAAAGTTTCTATCAAAGGATAGAGATGACATAAACGAGTCTTATGTACCACAGGACATAAGACCTCAAAGTGTGAGGTCAGATTTATGATACAAGGGGCTCTGCAGAGTCTTATTTTGGTGTAAGGAAGGTGTTGCTTCTGTTAATCAACCATTTCTTTAACTGACTAAGCTGAAATAAATCTCTCCTAACTAAAAGCATGAGCTTTTGACAATGCTTAATTATGTCAAATTGAATTTGCACCTGAAGTTTATGAGAAAAAGCTTGCCTTGGAAGTGATGTAGAAGTTTCACTGAAATGGAATCTGAAATCAGTTGGCATGTGATAACTCTGACCTTTACCTTCTAAGATACTGGTGTAAAAATTAAAATAAATCATTACACTTGAACAAGAAAGGGCAGAGAAAACAAACAAACAAACAAACCCACTTCTTGCCTTCTTTTTCACAAAGAAAATGGATTTTCATGTATCACCAGGTATTTGATTTTGTTTATGCATATAACTTGTTATGTGAGAATGTATTTCCTATCAAATTAAAGGGCATAATTTTTGCTCTTTTGCATAACAGTTTGCTCCGTCTCTACTTTTTTATAATTCTATGGGTGTTGCTGTTTTATAGTGAGTGAATAAAATCCTGATCACTTGAAATCTATAAGTATGTCTAGAAAATCTTAGTGTAACTCCAGGAAATGCATATTTTCTTAATATACATATATATACACACAAATAACCTATACCTCAGATGAATAATTATATTTTAAGTACTTCTGCAAACATAGATTAAGCTTTAGAATTTACCTGCTATTTTTTTTTCAGCTGATTCACATAAACATTTTTTGGCACTATTTCAGGATAAAACAGGAATGGAATTTGATACTAGAGTGCCGTAAAAAAGGTATTCCTCAATCAAAATACCTGAAGAATGGCTTTGTAGACATCAATGAGAAGAACCTGGACACTCCTGGAAAGACTCCTCAGCTCAAGAAGAGTCATGCCTTGTCAGATGGAGTAAATAAGGAACAAAACAAGTTTATCTTTCAGCTTTCTGGAGAGCAGTGGACGGTAAATATGATGGAAAATATGTTCCTGTTGATGAAAAATTTCAGTGTCTTAGACTATATCTTTTAATCTCCCCCATTTTTATGGCAAATGCATACAAAATTGATGCTTTTTTACAGTGCTAGAAGTGACCAAATTGTTTTCTACCTCAGCCTGAACTAGTGGTTTAGTTTTCAGGTATGTGTATTTTCAGTTTTCTGCTGATATACGCAATTTATTCCTCTGAAAAACTTTGGTATAGGCAATAATATTGCAATAAGGTCTCTTTCTCTAAAATTCCCCAATGGGTGAAGAGAGATGAAAATAGTATTTGTTGGCTTATTGCTGTCTTCTACTAATCAGAGATCTGTATTCTTGCTCTAATGCTGTGATTACACTGTCTCAAGCACTACTCAATTTAAAACTAATATCAGCATCAGTCCACAAGGGATCTTACTAAAAAAAGGCACATTTGACTTGCTGATATGTTTAATGTGAAATAGCAGTTTGCAGGTAAGTTGTGAAATTGTGCTGGTTTGAAGCTGAGCAAGTGGTGGGTTAGAGCTTCTCTGAAGCTTTCTGGAGCTGTAAAAGATTTAATTGAAATGTATTTGGAAAAACACTACTTTATTAATGATAATATGAAATTAAAAATTTGAATTTGTATTATTTTTGTTCTAAAAAATTTAAGTCAAAACATTGATAAAAAAGCTAGGATTATTTTTTGATTGACCTGAAGTGCAATTTTATCTTAGATTTGATCTTGAATCTGATGGTATTTTCTTTTTCAGTTTTCATTTTTTTTCTTGCTTTAATTTCCTTCTGAATGAACATACAATATTTGAAATTTCTGGACTATAGAAAACCCTAGTTCCCATTCAGCTCTACTAAGGAGACTCTTTGTTCAACTGATACCAATCATTGGTCTGGTAGGACTGGTTGCCGGGGAGCTATCACACATCTTCATTCAAGAACTTGGGATCTTGAAAGTGATGTTTAAGACGTGTAGCCAAACACTGCATTCTTTTGAGTATTGTAAACCTTAGCTTAGAAGTACTTTAGGGAAAAAGAAAAAAAAAGACAGAGAGATTACAGCTCCTTAGACAGTGATATAGCAGCAACTGCAAATATCCTTAATGCATCAGGGTGCTGAGAGTTGCATAATTAAACTTTTCTGTTGCTTATTCTCTTTTGCCAAACCATTATTTGGCTTTGTCACCATAAATTAGGCTTTACATTAGGAGGCAAAATCAAACACATGTTTTGTTCTGTGTTCCAGAATATTTAATTTTAATTTAATGTTCTGAAAAATCCCATCTAAGAGAAATTGTTGTACCGTTACCTACATTATGCCATCTTGAGCAGTACATTCCTAACCATCATGGGTTTTGATATCTTCTTATCAGGTGCTCAGTGTGTCCATATCAAACAGCCATCAAGTCTCATTGTTCAGCTCTAGCCTAGCTAAAGTGTGTTTCCTGTTCCAACAACAAACTCTGCCACAGTTCAGATGTCTGCTGACAAAGATACAGTCACAGCTGATTTTTTATAGATAAATACTCCTTCAAAACTGAAATGTCACTTTTTAACAGCTGACAATGATTTTAAAATTGTGAAAACTCATTTGACAAAGTTCTGAAAGAAGTGTATACCCACTTACTGAAGAAATTTTGTAAATCTGTTATACAAATTATACTACTTATTTTGCTTTTAAAAATCTGAACTGATGCTTCTGAACCAAAGTCCGAATCAGATACTATAGTCTTTTCCCCTATTATTTTCTCACAAGAAGAAAGTATCCACATTTAAGCAAAATGAATATTCAGACTATAAAACCAGTGCTGCACAGTCTGGCACATGTATAAAATCTGTGGGCATATGACAGTTTTCTCTGAGAAGGCTGTATGTATGTTATGTAGCTGGGAGCTGTGGTGTCAATTGTGGGGGGGGGTTTATGTGTTTGGCCTACAAATATATCTATGAGTTGAAATTTCCGGTGATTAAGCACTCAGGGACTTGGAGAAGTCAGAGTTGGGATTACCTGTGCAGATTTATGGGCACATAACCAGCTGAATTTGCTGTTGACTGGGCACTTACCATTGGCAGCAGCAAACAGCACAGTCTTGTAAAGTATCCATTTGGGGACGACCTGCTGAATTTTCTATCTTCCTTTTAGCTGATAAGTATTTCTATTATGTTTCCCCTTCTCTCTCATCAATGAAACAGTAATCTATCCTCTAGCCAGTTGATAGCTAAATCTGAGAATGTTGTTGGTGTGACTTAGGGGTTTAATTTTGAGAACAAGGCTTGCTTCTGAGCTATACCATTTCTTTTTATGGATGCTGGGAAGCTAAGTCGCACAGAGGAGTAATCCCCAGCATAGGCATGTGGCTTTAACACATCCTTTTCATAGGTCTCAGTGTCAGAGTGCCTGGGCTGTCTAGATGGTAAAAAATGTTGTCTTGTTAGAAAGTAGCTGCTGCTTTGTGCTCCATATCCATATAGCATCTGGTTTACTGATTCTGCATTGTTTAGTAGGAGGTTACAAAGGGGTTTTGTAAAACACTCTATGATGGAATCATAAAATTGTTTAGGCTGGTGAGGACCCTTACTTTTACTGAGACAAACCATTAACCTAACAGTTGAGGGATGTAGTCACTGCCTTTGGGCATGTTTCAGCAGAAGCATCATGAGGCTATCTGGCACCTAGAGAACATGGTCTCTCCTTATCTCTAAGGATATCCTTCATAGCCAGGGTACTTGTGGATAGGTACTTGTGGATATCCACCCAACCACAAGAGTCTGGGACAACTTGGGTAAATATTTTGAAAATAATCTGGGAATAATCTTATCAGCTAAAATATTCATCAGCCTTTTTGAAAATAATGTCAGACCTTCTTCTGAGAACATTAGTAAAGGTGAAAATCAAAGCAGATCACATATTTTGAATTCCTAATAGGAATTCCTTCCTTTGAGACCTCATGCTACTTTTTTTCCACCTTTCAAATATTATTGATATGATCATGTATTTTCATTAGATGGAGACCCACCGGTCCTTGTACATGTAATTATTTTAAAACATCTGAGAAAAGATAAAGTCCTTTGACAGCAACAAAATAGGGAGGGAAAAAAGGGTAGTAATTTTGTAATAATTAGCCTTTAAGATTTTTTTGTATATTTCTATTTCCAGTGTTCATTACTATGGGCCTCCTTAAAGGCATGTATTTCTGTGAAGAAGATGAATAGAGTGAGTGATTTATGGATTTAAAGCCAAGAAATTATGACACAGTGTTGAAGTAGACAAGGAAACAGTACAGTTTGTGCTTTTAACAAAACTAGAGTGACAGTGAGATCAGTGAAAAGAGACTAGAAATAAGAAAAATCAAGTACAAATCAGATTTTCTTAGAAGCAACAAAACCGTGATACAGCTAGCACTGGGCATACCTTGCAAGGTACAAGAACAGAAATGAAAACTATTTTGATGCCAGGAAAGTGAAAGGAGAAAATGTTAGATTGCAACAGTGAACAACACACTACAGTGTTCTGTGTAGCTCACATGAAAATAAAAAGATCACACAAAAAATACTAGATTAGACAAGTAGGCACAAAGTAGTAGCTAAAGTGACTAGAACTTAATTTTACAGTATATGAATTCTGAAAAAATTGTGTTCTGTTTATGAAGATCTGTATTTCCTTGTAGATCAGCAGCACTGTAGAATTAGTCTTTGTGCTTGAAGAACAAGTACTCAGCAAACCCCTCTGAATCTGAAAGACATTTTGTAACTTGGGTTCTGGTTTAGCCATGCCTGCCCATGTAGTTAGCCTCAGCCTGTGGGCAGCGGTTGATAATTACATTTATGAGATAATCTTACCTTTGTCGGTTAAAGCTCCATCTGGCTGGAGCTGTTTGACAACACCCTTAAGATTCATGGTTCCTGTCGCTCTTTTATGTACCAGACAAATATTTTAGGCTGGACATTAGAGAAAAGTTCTTCACAGAAAGAGTGATTGGGCACTGGAATGGGTTGCCCAGGGAGTTGGTGGAATCACTGTCCCTGGAGGTGTTTATGAAAACAGTGGATGTGGCACTTGGTGCCATGGTTTGAGAAGGTGCTGTGTGGTCATAAGTTGGACTCTAAGATCTCAAAGATCTTTTCCAAACTAGCTAATTCTGTGATTTTGTGATTCTGTAATTTTGTGACTCAAGTGTCTACCTCCCATGGGTGTGCATTTCTGCCAGCTGGGGACAGTACTGAATTAGTATTTGCAGTTAGGAAACAAAATAGCAAAAAAGAGGCTGATATTATAATCATACAGTCACAATCTGATATTGTGAATGAAATCAAACAGGTTTTCTCTTCTTTTTCTCTTTTAATATAAAAGCGACAGAACCCAGTTGTATTGCCCCAGCAGTGAGTCTCCTAAATCTTCCTGTGTTTGCAAACCACTCAGGACTTTGAAAGCATGAGAATGGTGTTTTGTGACACAAGTAATTTCAGGTTCCCAAAGTATGTTTCAGAAAAAGAAAATTATTTATTTGAGAGTTTTACAAGCAAACACACTGTGAGAGATATATATATATATAATGGACCTTTGAATTGTGTGTTTGAATTGGATGCCTAGGGGAAAAAAAAGCAGAATTGATGCAACACTTGAGAACTTCTGTACACATAAACATGTATCTACTCAATTAAATTAGTTCTTCAGAGAAACAGCACCATTAGAACTAGAAACTGAGGCAAAATAATGCCATGAATATTCATATGAATTTTTAAATTAAATCACTTTAACTCTGTTTTTCCCCTCTGAATGTTTACTTTCTGCTGTTAATTAATGAATGTTTATTCTCTAGCGAATCAGTGAATTTTAAATGTTTTTCACAAAATATTCAGGATAAACAAAATTTTTAATGTTGTGATATCAATATTGGCAGAGGAAACCTGATCATGCTCCACAAATACAGAGTAGGATTGTTCTTGGCTATGCTGCTTTACCTAAGTAAAGGATTTGGATGCATAGCTACTTAAAAAACTTTAATATCAGATGTGCAAGTAAGTGAGTGGTGGTAAAATTCTTTACTCATAAATCATGATTTTCTTGCATTTAATTTCCTCACAGAACAAGGCAGCAAATTACTATATTTTTATTTATTCTCACAGTTTTATTGTCTAACATAATATGTAACATAATTTATTGTCTAACATAATATGTTCTCAGAAAATTTCTACTTGTTATTCCCAACTGTTTCTCACAGTGATGTATTTATTTCCAACAAAGGGTCACGAAGCATTGCTGCATTGAATGGGGAGGCAAAATCTCTCTTGTGCTTATGTAAATTCCAGAGATCTTCCCAGAGATTTCCCCATCAAAAAAAAAAACCAAACCAAAAAAACCAAAAACCAAAACGCAAAAAACCCTCAAAAAAACAAACGAAAAAGTTTCTGACTCAGTTATGACCACTTTTTTTACTAAAGGTCATCCCACAACATACTACATTCCATAGAATCATAGAATCAGTAAGGTTTGAAAAGGCATCTAAGATCACTGAGTCCAGCTGTTAACCTGACACTGCCAGGTCCATCACTGACCCATGACCCTAAATGCCTGGGGAACTTTTAGCCTGGTTGCACTGCCGAGATGCCCTCTTTGCTTCTGGGCTCCAGCTGGTCAGGAGCTGGAGTGCAAGAAGCGTGGAAGAGGCAGGGTTTCTGCTTAGCCCATAGAAGAGGAGCATGGGGCTCTCCTGCTCTGCCTGTGGGCATGGACCTTGCCTGCACTTCTCTCAAGAAGAGAGAAGTGAGCATGGCTGGCAGATTATCCTGCGTTACTGACATGCCCACAACAAAGCCCCCCACACTCCTCCCTTGGGACTGTGATGCCCCACCACAGATTTGTAAGTGCCCATGGTGGAAAGGAAAGACAAAAATCAGAGGGTCCAAAAAACCTCATGAAGTCGTATGAGTAAATTACTGTTACTATTCAATATTAAATTTCTCTTTCCAAATGGAGGTGCAAATGAGACCAAATGCTGGTACAAGAACACCAATTTTACTTCGTGTACCAACTTCATTGAGAGTATAGGGAAAAAAGAGTGAGATGGTGTCCCAGTGAGGTGGTGACTTTATGATGCTTGTATCCCCAGTTGTCTGTTCTGTTTATGACAGATATTAAGTTCTGCACTTTTAGGACTGGTTCTGAGAGTGAAGGGGGAGGAAAGAAGTACACTGTTTGTTCTCAGACACTGCACTTGCTCCTGTGCATTCCTTCTCACAGACTGTGCTGTCTGCAGCACAGACAGTATGGAGTTCATGGTCTTCTTTACTTTTTAGTTAGTTTTTAGCTAGCTGGGGCAGAGAAGTTCCACAGACTGTGGCTTTTCTTTCTCTTGGAACTGATCAGACATGCTCTGTACTGAAACCTCACACCGGTGGCCCACTGGGCCCAGGACATGCATTCCAGTGCAGGAGGAACTGATAAGAGACTGAGTGAGCTGACCTACACCCCACGAAAGGACTTCCTGAAATTGCCATCTCTTCAGAACAGCAAGAGGATTTATTGTTTAATATTCATTTTTTTTATGCTTGTGAATACTTTGCCTGTTACATAAAGAGATTTTTTTCCACTTTACTCCAAGGAAATCTTTTCCCAAACCAATAGGGGGAGGGGCCATTTGAATCTGCTTTCTAGAGGGACTCCTTTGGAAGTTTCTTTCCAAGTTTGCCGTACACCAGGACACATGGGTAAGACTGAGAGAGAGATAAAGAGATAGAGGAGGTAGTACAAGCAGAAGATAGCTACCAGTGAGTGCTTGTTTAAAGTATATACTGAAAATGTTATTAAGCCTTTCCTTACACCACCTTGTTCCTTAAATTTTGGTGGGTTGTCATAGTCTTTGATCGTATTCTTCATCCATGGTGGTGATGTGAACATTCTAAACAGAGGGAGAAAATAAGGATAAAGCAGAAGGAGCAATGCAATAGATCATGTATGAAACAATTGCCATTCCAATAATTTAGAAAATAAATTCAGTTAACACCATTACAAATTGCAGTAACCATGAGTCCCACCCTACGAGTTCTAACGATCTGAGTGTAAACATCAACCAGGAGCTGGGGCTCCAAACCATTAAACCAGTCATTTGGCTTCATGGATTGAAACAATTCTGCAGTTTTTACTTTCTGCCAGTTATTTCTTTCATCTTAGCTCACGCTCCCTTAATGGAAGTAGAGGCATAATGAATGGATATATAACATTCGGTGTTGGTTAAATTTAACATTCCACATACATCTTGTTCTTTAAGTAATTGATTTTGTAAAACCTTTTTTTTTGATACTTGTTGGACCAGCAGTTTTAGTTCTCCAGAGGCATACTTTGTCCAATTGCTTGATGTATGCATTTGCCATGTAATGTTTTCTACTGCCTGTTGATGTGGTCTGATAACTCTATAAGATGTATCTTAAATCTCAAAGCTAATCCAAATGGTACAATACAGTTCCTCATCTTGCAACTCCAGGTGTCATTATAGTCCATCAAATATATTTAGAGAGACAATGGGAGCAAAATAATCTTTAACAGGTAGTGGATGTGAGGGATTCCACAAATACCGCCCGTTGGATATAGGTCCAGTGCATCTTGATTTCTGGTAACTGGGCCCAATGCCAAGCCATGGGGAGAAAAAGTCCCAAATTAGGCCTGTGGGGAGGTGCTTGGGGGTGGTAACATCCCTCAGTGGTTCGTCAATGGGTACCATATTGGGATAGAAATGCAGAGAGGACAGGCTATGGGCAGAGCTTCTCAGGTGGCCTTGCTCCTTTTTTATTTGTGGCACAACCCTTTCTACAGTGAGTTTAACTTCTCCACAGGGACATAAACAGCACCTCCCTTCCCAAGATTTTTTCCTCTGAAGCAAGGCACTGAATTTTATCCTCTGGGATCTTTAACCCCACACTTTCAAGGTGCTTAATAATATAGTTTTGAATAATTCCCACTTTATCTGTCTCTGGACCTCCAATCAATACATAGTCAATATATTGGTAGGTCCATATCGCCTCATCTACTAAACTGTAGATAATTTTTGGTCTAGGGTAAAATGTGCTAGCATGGAGGAATCCTAGTATCCCTGCAGTGTTTGGTGAAAGTGTGTTTCATCCCCTTCCATGTAAAATTAAAACAATTCCAATGGCTCTACTGAAATGGAACCATAAAGTACATATTTTCCACATTGGTAGTAGCTAAACTAGGATGAGTATCTGCGTTATGGCAATTAATTCAGCAATGTTAGAGACTGCTGCTGTTAAAGGTGCAGTATTAGTATTTAATTTTCCACAATCCATGGTCAATCACCATTTTCTGTTTGGCTTTTTTGCTGGCCAAACAGAATAGTTACAAGGAGAGTGAATGAAAAAAATTATCTCCTTTTTCTGCAAGTCTAATATCACATGGGAGGCTCTGCCTGGACTTGACTGGAGGTATGTTTTATAGAGAGGTTTTCCTGTCCTGAAGGCAGGTTTCTCACTTGGGGGGCAAATTAATTATCATGCACAGTCCATTCTTTCAGACACTCCTGGAAATGGGTTGAAAACCTTTGGGGGTTTTGGGTGGCCTTGATATTCTCCTACAGTCCAAGGCCACATCTTTGTTTTGTTCCTATGCTGAGGTAGTACTGCACTGTGCTTATCTCTGGAAACCACAACAAGCATGTTTGTCCTGGAAAAGTGCTGCTCTACTTGTGCCAGCACAGCCTACTGCATGGCTGTCTTGTCCAGCCACATTCTGTTCTTCCCTAGGACAAGTTATTACCCAAAATTCTTGGTTATTATCAACAATTCTTGTCATTTATTACCAAAATACTTGGCTGGATCCAGAGCCATCCATCTGTATATTGTGGCTTGTGACATACATATTAGCCCCTTATCTTCTGGGATTTTACAGGCATTCTGCACAGGTTTAGGGCCAGCTGACATCTCCAGGGATTCACCTGACCCTGGCAGCGGGATGCTACAGCTCTGGCTGTCCCGTGATGCAAGGGCACCGGAATACCCTGCACTGAACACCAAGTGCCCTCCTGAAGAGGGAGGCCTGTTGGGTGGGGACAGCTGTAGGTGCAGATCTGTGTAGGACATACTCAAATGACTTCCTATTCCATGCCACCAACTCTTCCTCCCAGAAAGTGGTCTCTTTGGAAGCGATTCTTTCCCTCATATCCAACATGTTGTCACTTTCAAGGCTGAAAAACTTTTGTCCTCCCAATCCATGTCTTTGTCCGAGTAGGACAGCAGATCCCGATTATAAGAAGGCCTGTTACAGATCCATCTCGGGAGATCCAAATTGGTGCTTGTGGGTGTCTGTAGCTGATCCAATCCTCTTCCCATGTCTCACGCAGGAGGCACATCAGAAGACTCTCTTCCTCAGTACTTCAACTTTTGTCTGTGCTGTCCTCTTCTTGGGACAGCACTTGGTCTCTGTTATCTTCCTCCCTCCTAGCTGATGTCTCTGCCTCAGTTGCTGATGCTGTATGTTGGTTTAGCACCGATGGCAAAAACCAATTAGTGATTGAATTTGAAACTGACAACTGCATTAGCCAGTTAAATATAGAGATACACCTCTGGGTCACACAGGCTTAAAATCAGGAGGAACCTGGGAAACTTCCCTTTTCTTTCCTGCCTTTGAAGAGGTAAGCTGGCCCCAGCTCCTGGCTTCCAGGGAGCGGGGCCTGGCTGGCCCTTGCCCAGGGCAGGCGTTTTTTGGGAAGATACCAGGACAGATGATTCCCAGGCCAGGGGAGGGGAGGAGAATATGCCCCCTTTCCAGCCTGGATCAGGTCTCCAGCAGCTGTAAACCACCCTGTTGCTCTCCTCTGCTGGGAGGGAGCTGGCCAGAGGCCTGGCCATGCCCCTGGGCCCTTCCTCCCCCCAGCTGACAGCGAGGCGGGGGGAAGGTTGCAGCCTCTGATAGCAGCTCTGAGCTGGCCCACCCCGAATGAGACCGAGGGGTGGAGGGGAGACATCCATCAGCCTGTCTAACTACTGAGATCCTGGCTGCCATTTGAGCCTCCCGCATCAGCATGGCTTTGAAATCCTTGTGGACATGACCACTGCAGGCCTGGGTGAGTTTTAACTTGTTCCTGCCAGCAGATGGAACTTCCAGAGCACTGGCCCTTCCCGAAGTGAGAACAAAGTGATTGAACTATAAGGAGACATAGCATGGATAGTCAGTGAAGAGAGAGTGGAAAGACAGCTGGGAGAAGAGATTGAGAAGTTTGCCATTTTTAGTTATACTTCTTTTGTAAAACCATGGAGAATGGACTATTTCCTGTAACATATGAATGAATGCTGTTTAGGGGGATGCATGGCTCTAGTTAAAAGTTGTGGAGTGATATAATTGAGATTTAATGGAGAATTTTGAACAGAGGAAGAAAAAGTGATATGAGGCCCTTTGCTCCCAGGGAAAAAGGAGATCTCTAGTTTTTGAGATGGTTTTGGATATGGAAGATGAGAATCTCTGTTTTATACTAGAAGAGGCGTCCTTAAACGTTACCCTAAATAAGTAGACATGGCCCATATGCAGTGTTGGAAAGCTGCTAATGGGAGGGATTTCATAAAGGCAGGTGACTGTCTTTGTGATAGATGAGATCCACAAGAGAACTGTTCTATGTTGTCAGTGGGGAATCTCCATGGAAGTTCTAAGAGAGACACCTCTCCCAAAGGAGCGATGAAAGATTATTTTTTAAATGGTGAAACTGACTGAAAATCACAGGTTTTGTCTCTTTATGTTGTTTGTGGGAAAGTGAACTGTTTGTGGGCGAGGAGGAGTGTTTTGAAAGTTTCATTTTGATTCTCATTTTCCTCTTTTAGTGTATGTTAATAAATCTATCTTTGTAACTTTAAGTTTGGGCCTGTTTTGCTTTTTCTTCTAATCCTATCTCACTGAAGAAAAGATACTTGAACCACTACACTAAATCTGGCAAACAGGATTTGGTGAACATAAAACCACTGACAGGAGTGCCCCTGCTGCCAGTCCTACTTACTGTCTGCTGAGAACATTGGCTTCCATCTGGCTTGATCTGGAGGAGCTGGGGGGTGACCAGCAGGGCCTGTGAATTGCAGCTTTCTGGCTCTCTCTGTCTGTTGCTCTGGATGGTGCTGACATCCTCATATCCATAGTTTCAGCCACACAGGGGGCTCATAAAACAGAGTCAAAGTTGAGCCCATTTCTCCTCTGATTAGAGGTGGGCTAGTGAGGTGGGATACTCCTTTGTTAAAGTTCCTGTATTCTGACCATGCCTGACATGTGAGGCTCAAGTGAGGCTTCTCTTTTTTAGAACTCCAGATTTGGTTTTCATTGTGTTCAACGTGGGACAGCTCTTGGGAGTTGTAGAGTTTCAAGTGTTCCCTCTCCTCTACCAAGACCTTCTTCTTGGTCTCTGGTACTTCCATGACTGCCCCTGTTACTTCCCCTGCCGATTGCCCACTGAGGGTGTGGGCTTCCAGAGGGCTTGGCAAGGAGCTGAGGGTGGGCATCAGGGGCTGTTTGCAGCAGCTCCCTGGCTCTCTGCCTCTGCTGCTGTAACCTGCTTGATGAAGTCAGAAGTTGCCTTGGCCATCTCTTGAGCTTCAGTTGGGAGAGGCACAGAGTGCTCCTCTAGCTACAGTGCTGCTTATGGCTGCCTGTGGCCCACCTGTGGGGGGGAGGAGGTGGAGGTGGAGGAGGAGGAGGAGGAGGTGGTGGTGGTGATGGTGGTGGTGGTGGTGTCTCCCCAGTCCTTCATCCTGTGCCTCTTTGGCAACCCCTGCCACTGAGGCATCCGGGTGAGGTGTTACCTCCTGAGGGAAGTGTTCTCCTGGGATTAGGCATTCCAGGTCTTAGTGCTCTTTAAGTAACCTCAGCCTCAGGGCATTGTCTTTCATAACAGTGATCTGTAGGCACCGTGAGACCCCTGTATCATAAAGGGCCATGGAATGTGCTGCTGTGACAACGGGCCATAGCCCAGCACCCTTATAACAGCAGGATGGGATGGGCAGAGCTGGCTGGGACTGGGTGGACCCAGCTGGAAGCAGCCATGCCCAGCATAAGGCAGACCCTGCTTTTTCCACACAGAGGCTCCAGCTGACCTAAACCACCCCCTTCTACATATCCCCAGTGCTTGTAGCCCTGCTGAGCTCAGGCCTGGCTGCCTTCAGCTGCTTGGGGTGCCACCACCCTGGGCAGCCAGTGCTGAGCAGTGATGTGCAGATGTCAGAAGGATAAACTACTTGTTGATAGAATTGCCTTGTTAAGAATTAGGGCTTGCCACCCAGTAACCCTTTCTGTACAGAACTGTAAATTAATCAAAGAACTCTTGTGTGGATTGGCCTTTTACACACTGGGAGAGACAACACACAGTTGTTTTGGGATGACAAGAGGGACATGGAGACAGTGCCAGTGTGGTTCTGGGAACCTGCAGCAGGGAGTGCCTGGAACTAGCTTAAAATTATTTTAAAAGAGTGGGAGATTTGGATCCAAAATTTTATTTTGGCCCATGACAGATAAAAGTAAAGAGCTGGAAAACAAACCAAATTTAAACTTCTTAGAGCTTTGATCACTGTTTTAATTCAGGCTCAGCTCTGGCAGGTGAATTCTTTCCTAATTAGAAACATAATCAGCAGTGGTTGTGTGTTTGTTATTTGTTTCCTTTTAGAACTTTTTTTCTCTTCTAAAAATCAAACAAGTTTGAGGTATTGTTCTGCTGTTAAAGGCAAAAGACTGGCTATCCTCCAAGTGTCAGTCTTCATACAGCAAATTATCAGCAGGCTGCCAGCTTTAGCATGGTAGCAGAAGATTACAAAACAACAAAAGAGAATCAGAGAGTAAAGCAAAGGTAAAGCTTGTGGAAGTTTCTGTTCCTGTCCCTATCTAGTTTGTAATGAAGCAAAATATCACATCAATTTCTGTTTCAGCAACACAAATATAAACACATTTTAAAATGGAAAATATTGAAAAAGTACCTAGTAGCAAAGTATTTGCATGCTGGTATTTATTTACAAATTGTAAATATGATCATATGACATAAAGAAATATTTGCAAGAAAGAAAAGCATGGTGGCAGTTGGTAGAAGTATGGAATCTACTTCCATTCTGTTGAAGTCATGTCTAAATGTGTTTCTGTTGCTGCACAGGAATATCTTGGTGCTCTAAACAAGTCTTAATGCAGATATAAAGATCTAAAAAAATCTCTTTGCATTAATAATAAGCAAATATTTTTTGCATTTTGGCTTAATTTTTCTTAAATGGTGAATGAGTTTGATCTTGATCTGATAGAGAGCCTTGCGTGCTGCTCTGTTTTCAATGTATCGAGGAGAATTTTGTGGAGTGCCCCTTTCAGAGTGGTAGAACAGCATGGTTGTTGGCTTCAGAGGAGAAAGGGCTGTATTTGTCAACAAGGAGCTGGAGATAATGTGTTGTGACAATAAAGGGCAAAAAGCCAATATAATTAATACAAAGGCAAAGACTGACCTGCACTGTGGAGAAATAGAGTGGAAAATAGTGTCTGTTAACATAGACATCTTTTGCCCTCCAGTATGGTTATTCATCTCTCTTGCTGAATCAAGGTTCTTCCCTACAGAGATATCTATGACAGTCCAGCTAAATACTACCCCCTGTGTGCTGAATTTTCCTTTCTTTACAGGTAGGGAAAACAATACTAATTGAATTCGCTGTTGTCCTCTATTATTTTATTTTGCTGCAGAAAAATGTGCAGCGCTGAAGACGAAAAATAATAACTAATTCCACAATGTTGGAGAGATTTCTCACTACCAGTCATGAGGCATTTGAGGCATTTTATTTTTTAATTGTCATAAATTGAAAAATATAGAAGATGGATCACAATGCAATACACTCACACACCTAATCAAAAATGAAGTAAGAAATGAAATTATCTGTATCAAATACAGAAGGGAAGATAGCAAGGCAGAGCAACAAAACATAGGTTTTGTGTCTGCATGTATACATTTGAAAAGAACTGAAATGAGAGGCAGTAATGGCCAAAAAATGGCTTCTGATAGACAGTCCAGTATGTCTAAAATTACAATTAGATTTTTAAATTTAATTGAGAGTTAAGCAGCACTACGGCTAATCCAGAAGTTTAGCATTAAATAAAAAAAATTCAAATACATCATTCTTACAAATGTCTTGGGAAATCTATATCTAGAAAAAAAAAAGAGAGGGAAATATCCTTTTTATAAAAAACAGTAATTCCTACTGTGTCATATTCTTCACACACAGGAAACAAATATGAAATTTATAAAAGAATCAAAGGCTGAAACTCTCACATCTCTTCTTACAGAGCAAAGTTAGTGGTAGAACCTCTTCCAGATTATTTATTCCATATGTTACGAGTGGACAGTGTTATAAAACCTAGGAAAGACTGCTAAATTATGTGATGTTTAAGAAAGTGGAGTTTAAATGATTCGACCTTCAACTTTTGGAATTGATTTTTGTTTAAGTTCAAAGATTTTGCTGACATAATTCAAACAAAGACATGTATATCTAAAGTGAATACCAATTAATTAAAGCAATTTTGTAAGAATCAAAGGCTTTATAATTATTTTTCATTCATGTATGGAAGACTTTTGTTAAATAGAATAATGTGAAAATTACTCAGAAATTACAGGAAATTTCAAAATTACTGGAATTTTGAAAACAAAGGATTCTTCATGAATAAATCAAAAATTACTTGCAAATGTGGACTGATTTAAAAATGAATTTTGTTTTTAATTCTAAAATAATTTTTATTTATTCTAAGGAAATCCTCTAAAATTTTTTTAAGAGAAGTTAAGCCAGATGATATGTGTCTGTAGTATCTGAGATGGTGTCTGTTCCGTCTTGGACAACAAGTTTTGAAACATTGGCAAGTATTTGGAACAAAATCACACCTTTTTTCTTTTTTTTAGCAAACCTTATTTTGATATTCTCTATGCACTCTTCTGTTCTGTGCTGCATTTTACTACATCTTGATGTGTGAATTAAAGTGCTGAAATGTGTTTTAAAGAAATCCTCCATCTGGAAAAAGGAAATAATGTGTGAGACATCAAACAGATTGAGTTCCTCAGATTGGTTTCTGTTTGAGAGCAAATAATTGCATTAGGATTTAAAAAAATGAATATGTGATGAAGACAGCTGCAATGCTGTTCGAAAGCAGACAGCTTCTATAACGTTTTGGCAAACTACTATTGTACATCAAGATAATTAAGGCAAAGTGCATTTTTCTCCCTATTTGGAAACAGGGTAACAAAATTCTAACTTCATGCTTTCTGTTTACCTGTTCTTATTTCATTTACAGGAGCTCCCTGATTCCCTGAAAGAACAGATCTATCTGAAAGAATGGCATGTGTACAATACATTGATACAAACCATTCCAGCCTACATTGCACTATTTCAAGATCTGAGAGTACTGGAATTGTCAAAAAATCAAATCAACCATCTTCCAGCAGAGATTGGTGAGTTGATCCAAGATATTCAGATATTTATACTGAATATATATCATTTAACTTTATTGCAGGGAAATGAGCATCCATGGATGTTCTTGTTGATTTACTGATGATTGTCTTCCTTGTTTGCACTGAGCAGTACCCACTGTGTTTTAATATCTCTCTGGCTTTAATTATACTTGCCAAATTGTATTGAAAACCATGAACATAGTATGGGAAAAAGTTAACACATTTTTGCTCTCTGACTATAAGGCATTTATTGCTTGTATTCAAATAGATGGAGAGTTGTTTATGGGAACAGGTGGTGTTTTATATTCCTTACAGATTAAGAAAAATAGAAATATTACAGAGTCTTAAGCCTCAAACAAGATGCATTGAAACATAAGATTGTGGGGAAAAGGAACCAAAAATAGAATCCTGCAAAAAATATACATTTTAATTTTTTAAGCGTTCAGTAATGATCGTAATTTATTAAAGAGATATAGCATAATTAATTCATAGAAAAATTTGGATTGCAAGGGACCTTAAAAGTCATCTAGTTCCAACCCCACTGCTGTGGGCAGAGACTCCTGTCATTAGACCAAGCTGGTCAGAGCCCTTTCCAACCTGGTCTTGAATGCTTCCAGGGATGGTGCTTCCACTGCTTTTCTGGGCAACCTGTGCCAGTTGAGGCAATCTGTGCCTCAACACACGAACAGTGAAGAATTTCTTCGTAATATCTAATCTAAATCTACTCAGATGGGTGTTAAAAGTTTTAGAGAAACAAATTCTTAAGGCTTGAATGCTTTGGTCCTTGCCATTTTAAGCTACATGAGAATAATTTTAATGCTTGCTTCTCCTATGTTTTTGGATCTTACAATAGAAAAGCTTGTTTGGCAGATTGTGTTGGTATTGAAAGGGATTTACTGCTCTTAAAAGGAAAAATACAGCTGTACACGTGGCATCTCTGAGAGCTGAAGAAACTGGGCCTGTTGTGGGCTCTCACGTCAAGCTCCTGCACCCAAATGTACTAACACAGCATTTGATTTTAAATACAGTAGTCCTAAGCTTTCACCACAAGTGTCATCCCTTATGTACACTTAGAGACAACAGCTTAAAGACTAAAACCTCCACCTCCCTTGATATCATAAGTTTAACTAAGAAAAACAGGAAGAGGGAGAGCATCCTGAAACACAGAAATCTGAGCTAGAATTTTCTACTCTTTTAGTATTCTGTTAATCAAGTCACACTCATGCTTTTGATTTATTTACTAGCACTATATTTTAGAAAGAAAATTTTACATAGATATTGAGATCTATTTTATAGTTTCAGCCTGGCTTCTAAACACACTAACAGATCATAAACAAGACACAAGTAGATAATGGACATAAAATGAGCACTAACTGTTTTATCAGCACTTTGACTGCAGAACTCAGGTCAGTGAGTTTAATGGACAAACATCTTATAAGACATAGTTTGGAAGAAAGGGGAAATAGCACAGAAGAAAGGGGAAAGGCTACAAGTTTCCTGTCAGAGGCTGCTCTAAACCATTAAGCAGAGAGTTTTGAGGGGTTGTTGCTTACCATTTGAGGCAGATAGAGGCAGAAAAGATTTTCTTTATTCTCATAAGATTATGCAGTGTTAATGAAAATGATCCCAAAGAAAAAAAATATCATTAATGCTATTAAAATCTTTTTCCACTATAAAGGCATGAACACATCTGAGAATCACAGAATTGTTAAGATTGAAAATGGCCTCTAAGATCATTGAGGCCAACCATAAACCTACCCCCACTGTGTTCATCTCTAAACTATATCTCTTAATGACACATGCACACTTTTTTTTTTAGGATTTTCAAAGCTGGTAACTTCCTCTGTTATTTGGGCTGCCAGTTCCAATGCATGGACAACATTTCAGTAAGAATTTTTTCTCTAGTATCCAATCTAGGCCTCCCCTTGTGCAACTTGAGGTAGTTTCCTCTCATCCTTTCATTTCTCCCACTTTTCAAGTGTGAGAAGAGACTGATTCTCACCTTAGTACACCCTCCTTTTCAGGCAGATGCAGAGAGTGATAAGGTCACCTTCCTTTTCTCCAGGACCAACAACACCAACACCCTTAGCTGCTCAAAAAAATTGTGCTCCAGACTCTTCCCCAGGTCTGTTGCCCTTCTCTGGACACTGCAGCACCCCAGTGTCTGGGGCTGTTGTGGATTAGAAATGGTGTTCCCCGGTTTAATGTTCCCACTGAAGCACTCCAAACCATGTGGCACTTACTCCTTTCCATCTCCTTCTCCTCTTCCCTTTCAGCGGTGTGGAGAGGAAAATTTGAGGCACAAAAGCTAAAGATCATGGGTTGAGATAAGAGCAATTTACTGGAAACAGCTATAACATCCGTTCTGGATCTAAGCAGTGATACATAACCACACTTGATTAGAAGGGACCCCTTCTCCCACCCTTGAAAAATGCTGTGAAGTGGTATAGGATAACCTCCTGTGTATTAGCAATGCCCCCTCCTGGCTGCTGCAAAATTTAGCCCTGTCCTGGACAAAACCAGGACAGAGGCCCAGAACTGAACACAGGATTTGAGGAGTGGTCTCACCAATGCTGAGTACAGCAGGTGAATAACTTACCTGATCCTGTTCACAACACTATTTTTGATACAAGCCAGGATGTCTTGGGCCTTCTTGGCCAGCTGGGCACACAGCCAGCACCCCCAGCCCCTTTTCTGCCAGGCAGCTTTCCTAATCCTTTTCTCCAAGCCTGTAGTGCTGTATGGGCTGTTGTGACCCAAGGTCAGAGGACCTGGCTCTTCGTGTTATCAAACCTCATACAACTGCCCTTGGCCCATTGATCCAGCTGATCCAGATGACTCTGAATGTCTTTCCTACCCTCTAGTATGTGGATGCATGGCTGGAAAAGCAGGGACATTTGCACAATCCTGCTCTTAGCTTAAGGGATGAGTAGAAGATGAAACGTCCTTGAACCATTCCTTAGATGGGATAAGGAGGAAGTAAAGCTTGGAACAATAGCTGTAACAGGATGCTAGACAGGATGCATTGACCATAAGTTAGGGAAGATTTGCAGCATTTAGCCTCGTGGACAGAGCTTCTGAACCAATTATGTATACTGCAAGGACACGTGAACACTATGGTTTAACCAATGATGTTCAGAGTTAGGTGCATGGTATGCTTAGCACAGTATAAATGTACGTCAAATAGCTGAATCAATGAGCAAGATTTTTAACTCATATTGAGTGTTGTCTTGACTCTGGCTGATTCCCTGGCCAACACTAGTAGATCAATCCTCCCACTCCACTTAGTGTTGTTTGCAAAGTGACTTAGAGGGCACTCGATCTCCACATCCAGATCAACAATACTCCAAAGAGGGCTGACCCCAATGCTGAGCCCTGGGGAACACCAAGGAACAAGTAGATTGTTCTAGTAGAGGGTAATGTAAAGCCTGTATTAGACCTTTTTTGGGAAACAAGGGGAAAAGTCTCATTGTTTTTGGTAGCATTGTTCTTTCAATTGCATTAAAATGATGGGATTTCTGCTCATCAGTACCTTTTATGTTATTCCCACTTATTCATTTTCTCTCCACTTATTTATGTTTGTCTTATTAGTTTATACCCATGATTTCTTCCTTTCAGTGTTTCTGATGCCTTTTTTTTTTTTTTTTTTAATGTAAATATTTGTCTGGAAAGACCAGAGAATGTTAGAAAATGCATTGTTGTAGGACTTCCCTCAGACATGGTGTTATAGCACTCATCATCCTCATCCTACCCAGGAACTTTTGTTCAGAAATTTTATTTTTCAAGATTCATTAAATCTAAACACTCCTCTGTGGAAACATAGATTTGAACATTAGACACTGTATAATCAAATCAACAGATTGGCTAAGACATAGAACTACTTATATATATATGTATTTTATATATATATATATATGTAATTTATATATAATTCTTCATCACAGTAGTAATTCTAGCTTATCCAGAAAATGATGCATAATCACTGATGTAGTGTAAAAACAAGTAATATGAATAACTACTCCAAGATTGTGTACCTGAACTGTTCAGCACTTTTTTGCCAAAACTTCTTGATGTTTTTCAGTCTGACTGGGTGTTGTGGATTGACAGGCCACCCATTAGTAAGGCAGTGGAACTGCCCTTTTTATAATGGCATAAATTACAGAGGAACTTTGTCTCAATTTGTGTAATTGAGACAAATTGAGGCTTATTTACGTGCTGGCAAATAGCAGTGTTTTTATTTCATGAACTATATATGCATACAGAGATGGATATTAGTGTGTATTGGAAATGTTAATTATTTTCATAAGAAAATATTATGAAAGGTCTTGGATATTTTGATGTTTTTGAATATTATTTGTAAATGAAACCTTTCACGTTTTAAGTATACTTATATATGTCAACTTATCTACTAAATTTTCACAAGGAAAATTATTGATGTGGGTTTGATTTGGGAGCTTCACCTAAACAAAGAGTGAGGACTGAGTGTTAAATCAGAAGGTAAGGTGTCTGGAAAGGTTACACACTAAGGTATTCATCATTTTGTCTTCTCCTTACAAAATGGCAATAACTAGATAAATATCACAGCTAAAATGTACTTGAGAGCAATGACAGATATTTGGTGTTGGTAGTGACATGAATCTTGTTGAGTCTTTAATCTTCAGACAGAATTGAAGTCAAGTTTAGATCAACAGATCACACGGCACAGGGTAGCCATATTATGGTGAGCCATATTATGACAACTTCTGATTCTCAGGAGAGGTAAAGCTATGAGAGAACCTGAGGTGATAAGAATATGAATGAATATCAATGAAAAAGATTATTGCTGCAGTAGAAGTTTCTGCACTTCCGGAACAATGAAGTTCATATTCCTGTTTTAGGGTTTAGGAGATAATGCTCCACTGTGAATCAGAGAGAGGAAAGAGTTGAATCCATTACCAGATATTTCAAATCACATTTTTATAGTCACATATGTACATGAACAAGAACAAATTTGTAACAGAAGACAGCTGAGAATACTTTTGATTTGATAGTTTTTGTTTAATGGCAAATATTCAAATGAGAATTAAAACTAAAGAAGAAAGGAAAACCGTAGAATGGAGTGATCTGTCTTAAAACAATTTGTCTAGGAGTAACAGAAAAATCATGAATGGGGTGGAGCCAGGGGATTCTCTTTGTCTTCTGGGTGAGATTACAGCTCTGACTGTGATTATGTGGCTACAGTGCAGTTGCTGTATATAAAGTGGTGCTGATATATTAGTAATTGCTATAACTGAAACAATCCAATTATATGATCTCATATTCACACAGGAAATAGTGAACTGAAGTTTCATATGTTCCCAAAGCCTTTGTGCTGGCATGGACCTATAAGGTTATGTTGGGAATTTTTTGTCCCACAGATGATCCATTATACTTTTCAAAGAGCTGTTAATAAAATATTTGTACTGTGTCCTCTCCCATTTTTGATTTTCCAAATAGTTAGGATTAAAAATAGCTGCTTTTGAGACATAATTTATTAAGGAATCATAGGGGATTTTTGTCTCTTTTCCATTGCACAGTATAACATTTCCTCTGTGCATGTCATTAATCCAATTTTCTAGAACTCATATGGGAAAACTAATAGCAATAGAATTTTAAGTGACTTCTTGATACCTAAAATAGCTTTTCCTATTAATAAGATCCCCAATGTGTTTTATGAGTTTCCAAGAAGAAAATACATATTCTCATCTTAAATGCCTATTCTGAGGAACTGCAAACTTGTCTATTACCTTTGTCATTTATTTGGTATTCAGTGTTATTTGTCCAAAAGCTCAGTCTTGTATGAAATGGAGGAAAATTTTGTTTACATCCCCCCTTTGAAGAGGCAGTATTAAACACTGGTGTTGCAAGTTGACTGTTTTTATGAGGACATTTTTGACTCAGTTTTCAATGGCACCCCCTCTTCTCACACTTCTGGAGTGGATGGCACTGAGGGCAGGGATTGGGGGAGTTAACTCACTTGCACAAAGATCATGTTCATGACCACCTGAGGAACCTGAATATAGGTGTGTCTATGGGAACTGATGAAGTGCATCCCAGAGGCTGAAGGGAACTGCCTGATGTAGCCACTGAGCCACTTGACATGACATTTGAAAAGTCATGGCAGTCAGGTAAAGTCCCAGGTGACTGAAAGATGGGAAACAGAGTGCTCATTTTAGAAGAAGGTAGAATAGATGACCTTGGGATCTGCTGACCTGTCAGCATCATCTCTGTCTCTGGTAAAATCATGAAAAAGATCCTCCTGAAAGCTATACTAAGGCACACAGAGACCAGGGGGATGGTTTGAGAAAACCAGCATGGCTTCACTAAGGAAAAATCAACTTTGTGGCCTTCTACAACGGAGTGACTTTATCCATGGACAAGAGAAGGCCTCTTATCTGTCTGAATTTTGGTAAGGCCTTTAACATGGTCTGCCACATATCCTTCTCTCTAAAGTGCAGAGGTATGGATGTGATATGTGCACTGTTCAGTGGATTCAGAGGAATTGGCTAGATGGTCTCATCCAGAGTGTACTGCTCAAGAATTCAGTGTCTGCATGGATGTTTGTGAGACGAGGTAGGCCTCAGGAGACTGTACGGGAAACAGTGCTATTCAGTGTCTTCGTCAACGATTTGGGCAGTAAGTTTGAGTGCACCCTCAGCAAATTTGCAGACAGCACCCAGATGAGGGGTGTGGTTGACCTGTTTGAAGGCTAGGTTAACTCGTCTGTCATACAGAGGGACCTGGGCAAGCTTGGGAACTGGGCTTGTGAATCTCATGTGGTTTACCAAGACCAAGTACAAGGTGCTGTGCTTGGGTTGAGACACACTTTGGTATCAGCACATGCTGAGGGATGAACAGATGGAGAGCAGCCCTGCTGAGAAGAGCCTGGTGGGTGAGAGGCTGGACATGACCCAGCCATGAGACTCACCAAGAAAGCCAAACGTGTCCTGGGCTGCATCCAAAGCAGAGTGGGCAGCAGGGGAGGGAGGGGATTGTGTCCCTCTACTCTGCTCTGGTGAGACCCCACCAGGAACCCTGCATCCAGCTCTGGGCTCCCAGCACGGGAAGGATGTGAACTTGTTGGTGTGATATCAGAGGAGACACAAGGGTGATTAGAGGAATGGAGGACCTCTATAATGACAGGCTGAGAGAAATGTGCTTGTTCAGCCCGTAGGAAAGAAGGCTCTGGGCTCCCCTTACTGTGGTACGTGAAGGAGGTCTATAAAGAATTTGGGGTAGGAGCTGTTTACAAGGGCATGTAGAAAACAGGACAAAGGGCAATGGCCATAAACTGAAAGAGGGTAGGTTTGATTCAGATATTAGATATTCTTTCCTCTGAGTGTGATGAGGCAATTAAACAGGTTGTCCAGATGTGTTGTGGATGACTCATCCCTGGAAGTGTTCAAGACCAGATTGGATGGGGCTTTGAGAACCCTGGTCTAGTGAAATGTGACCTTGCTAATGGCAGTGGGGCAGGAGCTAGGTGATGTTTAAGGTCTCTTCCAAACCAAGCCAGTCCATAATTCAATGATTCTACGCTTAATGTAAAAAGTTGTCCAGCATTTTGCACAGTCTAGTTTGTACATGTGGATCTACATTTGCATTGAATGGGATTCTTAGATAATAAAGGCATTCTGTAACCTCATCTGTATTTTGTCTCTGACACTTTGTTAGGACCACTAATGTAGGCTTGTGTAAAAGATGAATTTGTACTACTATTATTAGAATGATGCATTGCTTATAAGAAATTAGAGAATTACTAATTCAAGTTTTTAAAAAGGAATTAAAAATTTAAACTGAGAATAAATGCAACACCTATGACACTGGATCTCCCATCTAAAAAAAAAATAAATCTTAATTGGGAAACTTTCAGAGAGGCCATGGATTGCATTTCAGCTTTTACTGCCTCTCCATGGAAAACATAGAGATATTAGCAGTTTAATTCCAGAATTTACATATTTCATAGAATGAAAATTCAGTGACATTAAGCATAGTTAAAAGCAGTATTGTACAGTAATGATTTTACTATTACTACTTTTAATTCAGAAGTTGTGCTTGAATGTTATTTGAATGTATATGTAACATGTGTGGGAGTCAACTCCTGCTCTACATTTGTGCAGTCATGGAAAGGATGGAAAGTCACCTCCTCCCTCTCTGCCTACAGCTGCCTCAATGGCTGTATTACATGCTCATTAAGCCTGATGTTGACTGGGCAGCATACCAAAGATGGTGGATAATTTCTGCACTAAGAAGACATAGATAGCCTCCTAGATGCAGATTTCAGGGTTGTGAATATCCTCCATACTGCCTTTTCTCCCTTCTTGTTCCCCACCCCCCCCCCACTCCAAATGACAATATCTATGGTATTTGAAGACTGTTTTGGGATTCATCCCACCACAATTTTGTGCTCCTTCAGTCAAGACAGGATTTGAGAATCCTTAGTTTTCATGGATTTTTTTATAGTTGCATATTTATGCTCTCTTTGACAAAGTTAGCCTAGCAGATCTCACTCTGTAATCTGGATTACTGTTCTGGGAGCTCATATAACCTAACTCCATCCTTATCTACATTTTTGGTTGTACAAATTTTAAACAATTATTTAGAGGAAGGAGTCATTAGTGATGTTCTGCTGAATGGAAACCAGGTTGAAATAAAAAAATTGTAAAGGAAAAGCAAGTTGTTCCCAACTAATTTGGTTTCTGTCTTTCAAGTTAATGATTGAGCTTCAAGTGGTAGATTTTGTCTAGCTGTCTAGCTCATGATGTATTTGATACAGAGAACTATGGAAAATTAATATTTGATTCTAACAGAATAGACTTTGATGCCACAATTGTAAAAATGAGCAAAAGAATTGTTCAACCAGAGACAAAAATGTGTTTATTTGGAAAGAGAAGGCTTTGGTCATGAAGAAGATCATTTGTGGATTTTCTCAAGGATCAGTCTTGACTTTACCACTTAATAATTTTCAGGAACAGAGTTACTGAAATTTTCTGACATAGGCTGTCGGAGTGTTGTCACTGGTGGAATTATGGTAAGGCTGATGGACAGATAGGCTTCTGAAAAAATACAGAGATTAAATTCACAGTTGCAGAGCTCAAGGCTGTGTATACAGTTTTCGTGCAGCATGTCAGAGATCATTAAATGCAGAAAACTGAAGAAATGAAATTCCAAATCTAATGGTCACAGGAGGACTATCCAGTAAATTTAGCTGAGAACAGATGTAAAATAAGTCTATTAGGACCCTTTAAGGAGGGGAATTTTATTTTGTCAACAGAGACCAGAAAAAATGGCTTATTCGGGCTAGTAAAATAAATTCCAAGATATCTGTTACCTATGAAAACATCAGAAGTAAACACCAGGGAAGAAAAAAAACCTATTTAAAGATGAACTAGACAAAGGAATGCATAGTTATAAAACTTCTGCAAATAAATTTAGGCTAGCAGTCTTAAGATTATTCCAAATAAAGAGAATTATGAAACTCAGTAACTTCTTGTAACAGCATAACGCAGAAGATGTAAAAAATAAACTGCTTTTCGGATGGAATGTGAGAAATAAAAAAAGTGGGATTATGTGAAGTGGTCATGCAAGGATTTTATCCAGGACATCCTGGTTAGTCTTATATATGTCTTATTTCCCTGGGGGTCATGTTAATGCTTGACTACTGCTCACTTGTCAGACGGCATAACTTAATCTACTGAAGAGCCTAAGGTGAAAAATAGCCCCTATGGAATTCCAAGAGATTGTTCCCTGAAGGCAGATTTTGGTAAGCTTTATCCCATTTATCTATGTTGTCCTGAGTTTGTAATGGAAATAAAATTCAGTTGCATGACTCATGCCTTTTTCCAGTAATTTTCATAATCTTAGTCACAGCAATTACTGGAAATTGCTGTAGAATCTGTAGTGCCCTTCTGTTGTGTTAGAAAGAGACTATATATCACAAGAAAAAATATGATGCATTTTTTACTTATGTATTTTCTCATATGTGCAAACCATACTGAGAGCACTTACACACATGTCAGGTGCTGTGGAAGTCAGAGAAGCTGTGCCTGAGTCTATCACACTACCCAGAAAGGCTGTTACATTTTTGTGATTTCCTTTTCATAAATGGCTCTGCTCCACATCTCTAATCATCAGAGATGACCATCTGAACAGAGTTAGACAAGACATTAACTACCATGTTGGTAGCACCAGATGCCTTGCCTATTAGTCCATTAGTAGTTAGTTCTCCAATTACTAATGGAACTGACAGGTAGAAATTTCTCTAGAGGTATAAATGAGGCAACTGAAAAATTAGCGACTGCCTGTTGTAGGTTAACACTTATAGGCAGCTAAGCCTCATACAGCTTGCTCAGTCCCCCACAGTCCAGTCTCTAACAGCAGGATGGGGAGAGAAAGGGAAAGGCAAAAGCGAGAAAACTCATCTATCAGGACAGTTTAAAAAGATGTAAACAAACCAGTGATGCAAAAGCACACACTCACCACAAATTGATCCCCATTCAGTCTCAAAGCAATAGGGACCTTGGAGAACTCACTCCCATTCCACCCCTCTCTCCAGCTTTTACTGCTGGATGTGACATTTAATGCTCTAGCAAATTCCTTTGGTCAGTTTGGATAGAGTGCCTCAGCCCTGTCCCCTCTCAGCCTCTTGTCCACTTCTAGCTGACTCAGTGGGGCAGCAGAGTGAGAAACAAAATATTTTGATGTGTTAGCACTGTGCGGTTATTACAATGTTTGGTCATAAATCCAAAACATAACACTATATGACTTGCTATGAGAAGCACTAACTCCATTCCAGACAGAATCAGTACAATATTCCAGTGCTGAAAGAATAGGCAAAACGTTCTAGGGCTATTGATTAGATGGTTTTTTTCATTCCAGAAGGATTTGCTTTCCTTTAACAAGGGATTAATTGATTGAGGAAGTAAACTGTGATTCTCTGAATCTCTGATTTTAAGGCATTTCTGTTTCAGTGATTGTTGTGTTGCAATGAAGTGGTAAATCCATAGTTATGACACTTAGCATGTGATAGAATGTTTTTATCTACATTATGGTACTAAACCTGATGAGGCTTCCTGATCAGTAGACTAAACTTCTATTATTTTAGGTGCTTAAAATATGGAAATAAGGTGGTTCACACATTGACACAAATAGTTTTATTATGCCAATAACCTTTGTCAGATAGTAGTATACTGGCAAAACAATGCCTGTTACAGTCTTACAGAAATGTTGTCTTCTATTTTAACTAAACCAGCAGCTTACAGTAAAGGAAAACAAGGTCATCATCCTAAAAGGACAACTGAATTTTGAAACATACCTCAGTTTCTGGCAGAGCTAAAACTGGAAAGAATCTCAATGGAAAGACCCTATGTTTTTCTTTTTTGCAGCCTGTAGAGATTAATATAACAGAGTTCTCACAATATATGCTCTGTCTGCCACATGTGAGATCATTTGGGTGGTCCAAATTTGGTGGTCTTCCATTTGAAGACAGTATTGTGTCCAAGGGAAACTATGGGGTTTGTGTAAACTGCAGTGTGATCTGGTTGGCCATCAAACTGCATGTCTCTGGTTCTGACAACAGCAATTTCTCAGGGAAAAAATGTAGGACTTGCTACTCCCTATGCTTCTTCTCTGTCCTTTTCTGTGGAAGCACCAAATAGCTGCTGGTGAGGATTTCCACAGATTGCAAAAGGTGAGCAACTCTAAGCCCACATTTGCTTTGGAAAAAGTTTAAATAAGTCTTAATGTCTTAAGGATAAGATCACTATTATGATACTGACTTGAGGGCACTCAAAAAACAAATGATTATAAATACAAGACTGATTGTTGTGATTTAGGAATGGTACTCTCCAATTCAGTGCCCTCCTGAGACTCTTCAAACTATGCACTGCTCCTTATTGCTCCCTGGCCTTCCCTTTCTCCTCTGTCTGCAGCACTGTGGAGAGGAGAATGGGAGGAACAAAAGGTAAAGATTACACACTGAGAGAAGAAACATTTACCAGAAATAGAGATAAGTTAATAAAATGTACAGTAACAACCACAATGCAAATGACAGTTACAAGTAAAGACGCGATTTGCACAGAAAAAACCCTGATAATAGAAAGTTAAGAAATCAGATGGCTCTCTCCCCCATGTTTAATTGACTGAACCAGAACCCCTTCTTCCTGGAAGAAAGTTTCTTTCTCCAGCTCCTGCTAATGATATGAGCTGGGATAGAATAACCTCTGGGTCCTGGCCATGCCCTTTATCAGCAACTGGAAAAATTAGACCTCTCCTGGCCAGACCTGGGACTCTCATTAATATAAGTTTTTGGTTGCTCTATGTCTTGTCTTGCGTTAGAAATATCTAGTCTACTTTGAGACCTTGTTGATGATACTGCTCTCTCCCAGTTTCCAACTGCTGAATTGCAGTTGTGTTCCTTGGTTTTGCATTGCCTTCTGAATGCTGCATTCTGTCAATGGGTAGAAGGGAATACTACGGAAAATAAATGAGTGGAGGGGAATATTGTGGATAATAATAAACTGAGTACATACAGTTGATATCCTTACAGGAAGGGATGCCAGGGATGCCATGCAGGACCACCTTGACAGTCTTGAGAGGTGGGTTCACGTGAACTTCACGGAAGTCAACAAGGGAAAGTACAAGATTCTGCACATGCGCTGGGACAGTTTCTAATATCAGTGCAGACTGAGGGTGAATGGATTGAGAACAGCCCCACAGAGAAGGACTTGAGAATAGTGGTGAATGAGAATTGGATATGAGGTGGCAATGTGCATTTGCAGCCCAGAAAGCCAACAGAATCTTGAATTGCAGGAAAAGAGGTGTGACCAGAAAGGGAGGGTGTCACTGTGAGTCTCCACCTGAAATACTTCATCCACTCCTGGGGCTTCCAGTACAAGAAAGACATGAGCCTGCTGAAATGGCTTCAGTGAAGGGCTGTGAAGATTGTCAGAGGTCTGGAGCACCTCTATGAAAGAAAGCTCAGAGAGCTGGGAGTGTTTAGACTGGAGAAGCAAAGATTCCGTGGTGGCACCATATTGCCACCTTTCAACATATAAAGAGGATTTATGAGAAAGGTAGGGGGAGACTTTTTACCAGGGCCTGTACTGACAGGACAAAGGACAGTGGCTTTAAATAGAAAGATAGTAGGAGTGGATGGGATGTCAGAAATCTTTTATGATGAAAGTGATGTGACATTGAAACAGTATGCCTGGAGAAATAGTGCATGACTCATCACGGGAGGTATTCAGTCAGGTTGGACAAGGCTTTGTACTGGATGATTTTTGAAGGTTCCTGCTAAACGAAACCATTTGTGATT
Organism: Prinia subflava; assembly: GCF_021018805.1. Classification (NCBI taxonomy): domain Eukaryota; kingdom Metazoa; phylum Chordata; class Aves; order Passeriformes; family Cisticolidae; genus Prinia; species Prinia subflava. The sequence continues at coordinate 30,249 of NW_026960623.1, read as the reverse complement.
CTGCAATTCCATGACCATTCATGTAATACAACAACCGGGCTTTCCATAAAACGTTCTCATCTTGTTACCTCTTTAATGATTCCTTTGCTAAAGCATCAGCTGCTTGATATATTCAAATTTCTTCCAGTTAGATTACATCACAGAATAATTTGCATTTTTTTTCCAGGATATTGCATTTTAATTATGTTTCTAACCCTCCTTTGCTGACAATTATGTAATGTTATAATTTAAAGAAACAAAAATCTTTGTTACTAAATGTAGCATAGAATATCATAATGGTCTTTAAATTAAGCCAGTTGATATGATAAATCACAATCAAGAAAATAATGAAGCACACGCACACATCCTTTATATAGTCAAAAGTGTGCAAGGTAGGATACTAAAGACAGAATTTTCTATGTAATAAGTTTAGTAGGAGTGATTGTTCCCAACGAAGAGGTTGTATAAAATTTGCTAAGATGTGTTTCAGTTGGCAGGAAAATTTTCTACAATGGCCAAGCAAAAAGCCATCTTCTCTAGTTTCAGCTGAGGTCAAAAGGGGTCTCATCATTGGAAGAAACAAGATATTTGAAAGTCTTTTCTGTCTCCTTGCAAACATTGCTGATTAAGGGGCATTATTGCCCCTCCAAATGTTTGTGATCATTGCTAAAAATATTTATTAATTGTACTCATCATCACGATAAGGAGCTTTTTTCTTTGCTTAACTGAGTATACCTTTTTTTTTTTGCTTTCTCTCTTTTTTTTTTTTTTTTAGCACACTGATTTGAATTATCTTACCCTCACAGGCTGCTTAAAAAACCTCAAAGTGCTCAATGTGAGTTTCAATAATTTGAAGTCAGTTCCTCCAGAATTGGGTGATTGTGAAAATCTAGAAAAACTGGATTTGTCTGGAAATATGGAAATAACAGAGCTCCCATTTGAAGTAAGATAACAATCTATATCTATTTCCATCTTTTTTTATTTGGCTTAAAAGGTATTTTATCACAGTGTTCAAATCTTTCCTTAACAGATTAAATCACTTGCAGTTTGTAATGTTTTTATAGTAATATAATTGAAAATGTCTTAGAAGCATATAAATAGGCCAAGATACTTTGCTTTGGTTTTCAAGTGACTGAATTTTACTTGTGCATATTCTGATATATGAAGGAGGACAGGATCCTAAAGGAGATTTGGCTGTGGTAATATGCAGAAGGCTGCAAAATGCTGTTTTTGGTAAAAATGAAGTGCATCTTGATAGTCAAATTCAGATACATACTTTGTTCCCACTGTCTGTTTTCCTTTAAAATCTGTATGGAGAGTTCTATAAACAAAACTGCATTTTGCTAAAAGCACAGGTATCTCTCTGAAAAGGATATTACATGAGAGGAATGGCATGAATTTATAATAGACTGAGAAAAGGACTCCCAGGCATGCACCAATATTATTTTTTTTCTGTTGGCTGCATAACTGTTCTCTGCCACAGCTGCTACGAGACTTATTGTCAGGGAGAAATAAAATCATTGGCTGCTACCTAACTACACTTTTAGCTGTCATCTGTATTTCTCAGGTTCTTAATATCCTGATTTCTGGGGGGTGAGTAGAAGGATCTTTAGGGAAAAGTGTCAGGTGCTTCTTTACTGATTCCTATTTTTCTCTAGACATCTGTTACTGGTGTTTCACAGGCAATGTTGGAGTGGATTAAACTTATGTGAGATCTGATCTAACCCTGCTTATGTTCTCTTCTGAGGAAAGTAATAGTACTTAATTTTCTCCGCCGACTTTTCATAGTAAAGCACTTTATCTCAAAAGAGTTGCTAAACAAAAACAAAGAGCTGAACTTCCTACTATAAACGGATATGAGAAAGAGATGCTTGCAACAGAATAAGCATTGTAGGTCTCTCCTTTCTCCTGCCTCTTCTCCTTTGGATAGCAAAACCAAGGAATGAAGCAGACAGAATTTAACTAGTAAAAAGGAATCATAATGGAATCAGAAAATCATATGTCCTGAATAGTCAAAGGAATTAAATAAAATTATCTTAGAATAGTGAGTATATTCAAACCTGTGGAACATAAATTTACCCCAGTCATTGCTATTTTGAAATCACTGTGTGTCTTCCCAGTTGCTTAAAGAGATCTTTTAATGCAAAGATTTACCCATGTTTGTGTGTGATGGTAGCCTTTGCATGTAAGTCTTTCCAGGGTTGAGCCTGAGACACTGGTGTTCCTTTTGGAGAGCTCAAAAATATTGTTTCCTTACAAAACTCGCCTGCTCAATAAGAAAGAAAGCCACAAAACTGAGTGTAGGTTACAGCCTAATGGTTCACTTAAAACCTATGGAAAAAGGAGTGGTGCAAATAATTTTATATAACAGTAAAAACTGCAAACAACATCATGTTAGTATGTACAAAAGTTCAAGAAGAAAAATATTGGCATTATCTATTGTGTTTCTCTGGAGGCTGAAACTCAATTTATATTTGTAGTGATCTGAGAGGTAGGCTACACAAGCTCTTCTGATTTAGATAATAAACTCAGTTTCTCAGAATCAACATTTCAAGGGCAGCTTTGGAAGCTGAACATACAATTAAAGTAACACTTTTGTTGAATGATGTGAAATGCTGCAAAGTGACCTTTGGCATACCCACTATGGCTCATGATATTCAGAGCAATTGCATCAGTATCCTTGCATAAGGATACATACATAATAGGAGTCAAATGTTGACCCTCAGACAAATACTTATAGTGATTAGCAGGTAATTATTTAATGAATTAAAATATTGAATTAGTCTTAACAGTCTAAAAAGGGAAAACAGAAAGACAGTGCTGGGCTAGCTTTGGATAATAGCCAAATGCCTACCTGTCTGATCACTTCATTCCCCTCTTCAGCACAACATTGGGGAAAAACAGTATGAGAAAGCTCTTAGTTCAAGATAAAAGACAGGGAGGTTGTTTCTCATTTACTTTTGTAGGCAAAACAGACTGTACTTTGGGAAGATTAATTTAATATTTGTCTATATATATTTCAGTAGTAAGAAACAACGACACTAAAAAGAAATCTTTCCTCCCCTCTCTCCCAAGGTCAACTTCATTTCATATTCCTCTTCCATCCCTGAGTAGTGCAGGGTGGTATGGGAAGTTGAAGCCAGGCAATTGTGGTTTATAGCTGCTTCTCCTTTGTCCTCACACTTTTGTTCTGCCCTTATGTGGGCAGTCCCCATGGGCTGAGCTTTTAAAGTGATATCCATCTGCAGCAACATGAGTTTTCCATGAGCTGTAGTGTGGAGATCTACTCCACCAAGCAGCACCTTCGCTTTCTCCTGCTTTGACTTGATATTGCCTCTATTCTTTCTCACTCTTTTTATTTTCCCCACTTCTCTGGTGGTTTTTTTTCTTTTCTCTTTCTTTAATCAGTTTTTAGAATGGTTGCTGAGGAGCTTTGCTGTGTCCTGTGCTCGGTCCATTGGAGCCATCTGGAATTGTTGGTATCCAATTGGGGCAGCCTCTAGTGTCTTCCTGCAGAGTGTCTTCCCCTGAACTCCCCATGCTGCCAGCATCTTGTCATGGACAAGCCATGCAAGTATTTATGACCACAAGTTAGATTCTATCATTTATTGTCTAATACAATTGTTGGTAACATCCATTAATCCAGTGAAATGCTCATAAGGTTAGGTCATGTCTCTCATGTAGAGCCAGTATTGGGAATTGGAGATTATAAACAAGCAAATATGTGCAAGGTCTGTTTTGGTAGGAGAATGGCTTCCCTTTACAACATTAGGAAGAAAGAGAAAACTTGGCAGCTAATAGAAAAAATAACATAGAGCATAGATAAAAAGTGTATCCTGTTTATCCTCTGTTAGGTAGTTACATTTTTATTCAGCTTTCAAATCCTTAAAAGTTTCTTCTGGGAATATTAAAGGAGTGTGCGATAATGACATCAGTAGTGTTCAGTGTAAAGCTTAGTCAAAAGTAATAAAGACCAACTGCAGCCAACAGAAATTATTAAAGTCTAATTTTGAACTTTTTTTTTTTTACATAGAGTAATGGTCCAGAAGATATCCCATCCAAAACCTTAACATTGTTCTTGTCCAAATGCACCTCATGGAGTAGCTGTATCAGCCTTTTGGGAACATGTATGTCCAGGTGCCTGGACTTTTTCAGTATTTATGTTTGGATGTGCTTTGGAATGGTTCCTTGTGGGAGGGATGTGCCTTGTGCCATAGCATGGAGGAAAGCACCTTGGTCACTTGTCTGTTCATTTCTAGCAGAAAGCTCTTTCTCTGTAAAGGCCACTTTCAGCACTTTGTAAGTCACCTCAATAAATCTTAAAATGAGGTAATCTGATGGTACATGAAAAAAAATTGAGGATGTGTCCTCTAATATTTTGCTTTTTCAAGGCTTAGAACTTTATACCATTCCATATTTTGTCCAAGGAAGAGAAATGTTTCAATGTCTAGTTTTCAATTTTTAAAGATTTATTCTGTTGTTGGATATCTAACATTAATTAGACTTAAAATTAATTTATTTAGACTTAAAATTAATTTAATTAGATATTAAAAAGTTACAGTTAAGGTCAATATTTCATTAGTATCAATAGAAAGTAAAATTTGACAGATAATGTTTATGGATCTGCAGTGGAGTTCAAATCTATTTTGGCTGCACTTGCAAATGAATAATGTCTTCCATTGGACATGAGTGAAAATAAAAATTGATATAAAATACAAATGTACATAAAAGAAAAGTCAACCTACATCACATTACATTTATGTAGTCAGCTTGATACTTCTAGACCTCAGTAGCCAAGTTTAGCACACAATGAGGTTAAGGCACAATCCTTCCTGATACAACACGTATCTCATAAGATACTTAGGTGAAGAGGACTTTGTTCTTCTAGCTAAGATGTTCAGAAGAGGCATGCCCTCTACCATACCCCTCTCTTCCTGTAGTGTGATTAGACTGGATACTATATATTAGTAGTTAGAGGGAGAAGGAGATGGATGGATTTATTTCCAAATTTTTTACCTATTTTGCGTGTGAATTTAAGAATTCATAGCATGCTGGTATTTGTATTTTAACTGTTTAGGTAGAGTTCCTCTCACTATTATCATAATACAGGTTATGCAATAAATTTCTTCTTCCAGGAAAAAAAACCTGTATTATAAATAAAATATATTCTGACAAAAGTCGAAAAACTGTTCTGACCTTAATTTCCAATGTGCTTTCTTCAGAAAGTATTATTTTCTACAGTTATTTACTGAATCACACAATCAGACTTTCCTGTGCATGGTATTTCAAAGAGACAGCTTTCTTGTGGATTCTTTTTTTTTTTCTGTCAATAATGTTGCTGCAGCCAACAGTATCTATGTGACCCAAAGGAACTTCAACGAGAAGAGAGGGAATATGAAGAAGTTCTAATTTCCTCCATCTATACCATCTGGTACTGCACATGCTGTTAGTCACATGACAGGCAAGTCATCCCACAGTACCAGGAACAGGAGAGAAATGCTTGCAGTAGATGTTCTGATACAGAAAACAAATTAAAAAGTCTTTTCCCAAAGTTATTCTGCCTTGAACAATGTTCAATACTACATCTGAGCAGTCCTAGTAAGTAATTAGAATTTTTTCTGTATCATCTGTGCAGCTCAAAGGGAGGGAATTAGAGACTGTTAAAGCATGTGAATAATTTGTCAAGAAGAAAGCGTATCTGTGAATGCCTACATTTTCATGTCAATCCCGTATAAACTGATCTTTGAAATTCAGAGAAATTAAAAAACAGCTTCATGGCTGCTTTAACACACTGTGTTTTGAAAAGATCAAATTAAATATTGTTTGGTATTTCTGATGCACAGTTTCAGCTAAGTCCTAATATAAGCAAGCACAGACATGAAGACCTTTCAGACTCATAGAACTGTAGAATAGTTTGGGTTGGAAAGGATCTGTAAAGATCATCTAGTTCAACCTCTCTGCTGTGGGCAGGAACATCTTTAACTAGAACAAGTTTCTCAAGGCCCCATCCAATCTGACTTAGAATGATTCCAGGTTCTCTCTGGAGAACCTGTACCAGTGTTTCACCACCCTCAGTATTAAAAAGTCCTACCTTATATAATCTAATTCTAAACTCTTTTAGTTTAAAAGGGTTCCCACTGTCCTATCACAATAATCCCTACTAAAAATGTCTCCACCTTTATTGCAAGCCCACTTTAAGAGCAGAAAGGTCACAGTGAGGTCTCCCCTGAAACCATCTCTTTTCCAGGTTAAACAACCCCAGCGCTCTCAGCCTGTCCTCACAGAGCAGGTTTTCCATCACTCTGATAATTTCTGTTGTTCTCTTCAGGACTCATGCCCACAGTTACTTGTCCTTCCTGTGAGAGAGCTGGATGCAGGGTTCCAGGTGGGGTCTTACCAGAGCAGAGCAGAGGGGCAGAATCCCCTCCCTCCCCTGCTGCCCATGCTGCTCTGGATGCAGCCCAGGACACGTTTGGCTTTCTGGGCTGGGAGTGCATGTGGCGTGGTACGTGGCCAGGTTTTGGTAGTGTGGGTGCTACAAGGGTGGCTTCTAATCAAAAATTGCTAGAAATTTCCTCCAAGTCCGGGAGAGCCCGTGCCAAGGCTGGGCTGGTCAGAAATGGTGGCAATGCTTCAGATGTATTTAAGAATGAAATAAAAGTTATTGTGCAGATGTAGTTGCAACCAGAGAAGAGTGGGGTGAGAACATGTGAGAGGAGCAACCCTGTGACACCAAGGTCAGTGCAGAAGAAAGGGGAGGAGATGTTTCAGGCACCAGAGCTGAGGTTCCCCTGCAGCCCCTGGTGCAGACCATGGGGAGGCAACTATGCCCCTGCAGCCCATGGAAGCCCATAGGGAAGCAGAGATCCACTTGTAGCTTCACCTTATAGCTTGGTCTTCCTTACCTCATCCCTGTACAAATGGACTCTGTTCCTATAGTCTTCTCAGGTTACCTATCCTTGCTTCTACTATGTATTTTCTTCTTTCCCTTTAGTTTCCTGCTTAGCCATTCCAGTCCCTTGTCATCCTTGCCTGATCATTTACACCTGGGAATATAAAGGTCCTGTGCATCATGGAAGGTGTCCTTAAATATCTGCCAGCTCTGTTTTTCACCTGTGTCCCTGACACAAGTTTCCCAAGGGATTGCTATTGACTAAGCCCCTGAAGAGCTGTAAATTTTCTTTCCTAAGGCTCAGAACTTGACTTTACTCTTCAACTGACTCATATCCCTCAGGACTGTGAATTTTATGAGAGTATGATAACTGCAGCCCAGGCTGCATCTAATGTTTATGTCACCAATTAGCTTACTTGCATTGATGATCTACAGGTCCAGGAATACATCCCCTCTGGAAAGGCTGTCCATGGTCACAGGAGTTATAATTGGTGCTATTTCTCTGCTTTGCTTACCTGAAAAATATAATTATAAATAGTTGTCTCTTAAATAATTTAATAATGCTAACAGGTGTGACCCTAAAACCCCCCTGATGTGATCAGGGGTTTATTAAGCACCGTAAGTCACCTATGGTTTTCAAACACTATAGTATCCCGAGTAGACATAAATAACTTTTTATATATTAATATGATTCCAATTATTTTAAAACCGAGGCTCAACAACTGGAAAATTTTTAGTCTCTTTTGTCCTCTTTTTGTTTGTCTGTCCAGTTTTCTTCATCAAAACCACATGTTTAGCAGGAAGAACAGAGTCACAAGCTCTATGTGTGGTGTGTAGGCTTCAAATAAGTCCCCCCTGGGCATTTGCATTTAACTTCTTGTCTTTGTGGTCAGTGAGTGACACATTTCAAAGCCATTACCTGGTAGATGGGACACCAGCCATCTCTACAGAAATGTAAAATATTAGGTTGTTTACCAGCACATAATCCTTCAAATCTGTATGCTTCCTAACCTGTCTCGTTTCATTGTTTTTAGTTTGGTTGTTTTTTTGGTGTTTTTTTTTTTTTTTTTTATTAATATGTGTGACAATTTTAAATAAAAAATACAACCAAATGTACAGGACATTAACTTCCCAGAGGTTTCACTGTCCAATAAGGCACTGGAAGAACTCACCCATGGGTCCTTCCTGTCTTATTAAATGGGACTATAAAGAGTCTGTTAAATCTTTACTTCTGTAAGATTTTTCATAGGTTGCAAAGGAGCCATGTATCATATTTGTTAAATATGGAATTGTAAGTTGCACAGGAATCATATGTAAGATTTGTTAAAAAAGACATTTTATTTGTGGGGTTTTTCAGGACCACAAACCAGAGAGGACTGCTGTAATAAAAGATTAAGTTGGTACTGGGAAACCAATCTCTGGTAAATTTTTCGTTTTAAATCACTAGGAAGTGTCCACTTGACTGTAATCGGGCCAACATTTCTGAACATGCATTTTTGAGTCTCAGAAGTGGTTTTCCAATTTCTTGGCTTGGTTGCATCTCCATTAGACAGGATTTCATCTTGTCCTTCTTTTCTCAGGGCTTATGTTCTCTTTGAATTGGCTTAAAGCTCATGATGAATTATTTTCCAATGCAGCTGGTCAGTGTCAATCCATGTGAAACAACAGCTGTGTTATGGAACTGGTATTAGATGCAATATCAAACATTAGCAGGAGGAGTGTGAAAGCTAAAAAAGCAGGTGCAAAGGTGTTAGGTGTCAGAAGAGATTCTCAGAGGCCTTACTGCTGCAGGCATTCTCATAAATATTTTAATAGTTGAGGGGCTAAAGAAGGACACGGATCTATGTTAGGAAATAGGATTATGCAGTTAGGCATGGGAAAATGTGTTAGTTGATCCCACTCTCGACACTGTGCTTCCAAAGCCTTCTAATTAATATAGCATCATTTTAAAACCACTTCACTATCAGAATAAGTCAGCAGCTAATAATAACAGTCCACTTCACTGGAGATCTGACCCGTGCTTACCTCCACGCTGTGGTGCCAGTGACCTTTCCTTTACCTTTCACATTAGTTCAGTAAAAGTAATATCACCTTTCACAGCCTAAAATGTTTTTGTAATAGGGAATGACAGATAAGTAGTTTTACAGCATAAGGGAAGACTTAACAATGACCAAAGGGGCATAATGTGAACATTAAAACATGGTTATACTATTACAAAAAGCACGAATATAACTGTAAAAGAATTTAGTGGTAAGAAAGAGTATTTGGTAATGTTCCAGCTCTGCTTTCTCTCAAAACAGTTCCAAACCTCTTTGAAAGCAAAATGGGCTTTCAAAATTCTAATAATATATCCTCCATTCATCTGTGAGATAATCTGAGGCATATTTTATACAGCTACTGAATAGAAGCAGAGAGCAGAACAAATACATAGCTCTATCAGACTTGCATGTTTTGTCTTGCAAAAAAATGTCTCTGGTGCCAACATACATGGATTGATGAGAATCAAAACAGAGAAGGGAGAGATAATCATGCTATTTGTTTTTCCATAAAGTGCAGGTAATGAGAGGTATTATTTATTTTTTAAGAAGAATAAAGTTGGAGAGTATAATTGAAATTAATGTGTTTATTACTGAATATATTTCTATCAGTTGTTAGCTAGTTACAGGTAGTTACATGATTGATCAACTCTTCACAGCTGTAAAAAAACTTGGTAAGGCCAACTGTCATTTTTATTCAGCATCATTGATCAGTGGGAAAGATACAAACACAGAGATAGCCTGATCAGTTAAAAGTAGACATCATCCCAGGATTTTTATCTCATATAAAACTCAGGTAATATCTCTGCCTTACTAGTCCTGAACAAAAGAGCATAGAATTATACCCAGTGTGAAGTGGAAGAGATGTTGAATTTGTGAGGGAATTCAAAGAAGGATATGTCCCAGATGTTCCTGCTTTACTTATTGAGGAGTTGCCAATTCACAAGCCTGTCATTCTAAACAGCAGTACGAAGCAGGATGAGCTCAGCTTAAGAATGGATGGAAAGCTCAGAACAAATACAAAAAATGGAGACATTTTTTCACTTGCTGTTTAGATTGTTCATTTAATTCTTTTGACTTGCCATAGACCTGTTTACTACTGATGGAGTTTAAAAGATTTGTAATTTTATGAATAATAAAAGCAAATGTTATAGAGGTCATGGAAAGGTCATTTGTAAGGATAAGATTTCCAGACTTCTCTTAACTTTTACTTTGCAAAATCAAGCTTTTCTGTGTTTATTTTTTTTTCCTATCTATTTTTAGTTGACATGTGTTTTATTAGATTCCCTATCACCTGCATTACTGTAGCATCAAACTGTTTCTTTCTGGACTAATCTGAGGTGATACTGATAAACTTGGTTTGCCAAATTTCTTTGACTCAAAATTTGAGATTCCACATGCCAGCTTACGTGTGGATGTTGGGTATATGTGACCAGTGCTTGCCCGTGTGCAGAATTTGTGTGGAGAATGTGTATGACTGTGTGACAGAACTTCCCCTGACTGTGTCTGGTTACACAACACTCGATTGTATGACTACATGACTGAGGAGTGTATGCACCACACACTGCTGCTGAGGGATAGCTGCTGCTGACTCTGAGCTTCAGTCATGTCATATGCTGGCTGCCATGTAGTCTTGAGGCTGTTATTTCATGTCATCTTGAAACACAGAATTGGTCAGTTGAAAGTTATGTCTGAAGGTGTGACAGTGGTAGCAAAGGGGCTTCCAGTGTCTGGATCACGTGTGGGCATCACCATTTCATGATTTGCTGTTCTTTTCTGCTCTTATGATTTCTTTTCGATCACACTCCTTTCAGTGAAGAGAGGTGGTTTAGTCAGGGCCAGGCTACTTCATACTGTTTTTAATATAGCTGAAATAAATTTAATTCTCAGATATAAAGCTCTTTGAAATTATGTTTACAGGCAAGAAAGTCATCAAGATTAGATGACCTACTGTGGTGTTTCAGAACTATAGAATATTGGATTACATTTTTCAAAAAAAGGGAAAAAGTGAGTAGGTTCTAAAAATATAGGTCTTCTTAAATCTCAATTAATTTCATAACCATAATTAAGGTCTTGATATACTTGTTATATTACATATTTGGCATGGTCCTCAACATCTCAAGACTAGAAATCAGGAAACCTGTGTCATATTTTCTCACCTTGGTAAGTGACTTCCTGCCACTGTGTTTCTGCTCTCTTTCTCCCATTTGCTTGTAATGACTATTAATGGTATTGAAAGGGCACAATTGAGAACTCTTACCATGTTTTTTTTAGAGCATTGCATCACAGAGATTTATTTGCAGTTTTTTGTGCTCTGGTAATGATATCAGTACATAATAAACCCTAAACTGGAGATCTACTTTACAGAAAATTAAAGTTTTAGATGTTTCGACATTTGAAATCTCAATAAGCAGTATTATTCTACAAGAACACTGGTGAGAGGTTTTTGCTGTTTTCTTAGGTGAAAAAATTTTGAACTGTGCTTCTTGGGACTGTGACATAGAAATAGAGATTTTCATTATTTGTGTAAATGTCAGTTTTGTCAGAATTCTGCAAAGTTATTAAAAAACATGTAGCAAATTCTAGAATCTAACTGTCTAGAGGTTTCATTTATCAAGAGGTGCAATACTTTTTAGTTATGTTGCTCTTGCGAGGATCATTGTGAAGGAAAAATACACAATTACCAATTCCTTGATCAATTTTTCTAACCTTTACAGTTTTTTGTGATCTTGATTTAAGTTTTTCAGAATTACTACAAACCAAAAATTTAAAGAAAATGACAAAGTATTTCCATTCTGTTATTATCTATTTTTCATCCCCAAATCCCAGATATATTACTATAATTTACCCAGAGAAAAATTGGGAATTACGGTGTTTTGTTTATAGTGTTGTTTTACTTAGTGGGAAGTTATTTGGAATTAATTATTGTATATCACATTACATATATATGCAACTATTTATTTGCCTTTTAAACCACTAAAGCATAGTGAGCACAAGACCTTCATGAAGTTACTTTTTCATTTTTCCATCTTTTCCCAGGTTTCACTCAGTTTAAGAAATGTTCTTGCATTAGCTTGTATTTCTTGGTATTAGGTTTTATTTGCAGTTGTGAAAATCTTGACAGCTTTGGAGGCATGCTGTTAATAATAAATGTTACTCCTATGTATTTGCTGAGCAGTTATACTTTCTTTTGTTATATTCATGTTTTTATACGCTCAAAGCATTATACAGATATTTGTAAAATATCATGGTCACAGAAAATATTATCTGATATTGCATGTGATATACGGAAATACGTCAAAGTTTTTTGGTTTATTATTAAAAAATTACTGGGGCTATATATGCCTCTAGCAGCAATATGTAGCAAAACAAAGATAAGTAGCTTGGACGCAATCTGAAGGGAATTGAGTAGTAAAACATCTGTTTGTAAGCTACTTATATTGATATAGGGCATAGAAATAAAAGTGTAAAATGTATCTGAGCTTATGCTGTTTCTGTACCATGAAACCTGATTCTGCACAATTTATCTTCGGAACAGCTATGCTGGGACAGGCTAGATGACTGATTTTGTTAGCCATTTTTTTCTTTGTTGTTTAGAGACACAGGAAAATATTTAGAAATCCAAGGAGCTTATGGAACAAGCCTTCAGCTGCATTTATGCCTAAATCTTCGTGGGATACTCTGAGCCAGTGGAAGAGGTCTTGATATAATTTAGACCTAGCAGCTTCCCTGAAACACCAGAGCCTCTTGGCTGAAGACTGAAGACCTGGCTAGATATAGTCTATGCAGGCAGGCAGTTTTTCTTTTTTTAAGACCATTTCAGCAAATGCTTCATTAGTGTATAATGGAAAAAATCCAATCAATCAATCAACCAACCGACCAAAAACCCAAGAGAAAGATAATTGCTAGACTTTCTAGCAAAAAGCAGAGGATGTTTGTGGGCTTGCTGTGCTATAATCCTTATCAAAGATTACATGGCTGAGTGGTATTACTAGAGGGCTGCTCTCCAGTACCTGTGCCACATCTCTGTAAATTTCACATTAAGGGAATTCTGCCTCTAAAATCACCTGTAAAGTCCAGCTTCACTGCAAGCTTTCTAAAGCATGTATATGAATAAGTATTCATTTTATATTTATCAGACACCTAATAAGAGCAACACAATTCAATGGTGCCCTAAGGTTACCTGGTCATAGACTGGATGGAATATTGCAAAATAGCACTGAAGCACTAAGAACTGTAAGAATTCAAAGCCTCATGCTCTTGATTTCACCCACAAGATCTTAAAAAGTAGCCAGATATCTATTTGTACAAAAAACTGCTAACACACAGTGTATGAGCCATTCCTTAGCTTTCTTGTCCAAGTCAGGAAAAAACCTCTTGTATATCTGATCATTTTATTAACATTAGCTTTATTTTCAATTTGGTTTTGTATGTTTGCATCAAAGCAAGACATAAAACTTCCTAGAAATACTGTTATATAAAAGAAGAACAAAATCCTTTGGGAAGAGATAAAGTCTATTTTTTTTCTGATAGCTTTGTCATTAACTGAAAGAAAGTATATAAAAACCTCATGTATGTCTAGCAGCACTGTAAGAAAGGAAGGAAGAGGAGAGAGAGAAAATTTGCTGTAATCTTTTCAAGCCACAAAGCAGTGACCTGTTCTGTTAAATTGTTGGCAGTGTCCTCAGTTGTAGGTTTGTGTACTATCAGTGTCATACACATGTAGTCTGTGGAGTTAAAAAAAATAAATTATAATGGATATTTTACAACAATATGCTGGACTACATATGGTCTAATTCCAGACCAGATATGTCACAGTGTAAAAAATAGTCTTATCTCCATTCACAAATGTGGGGATATTCTTTATGAAACTCCTGCTTCAAGAAAAGAAAAATCCGGGTCCAAGTTGCAGGATTCTCCTGCTGTTAGACAATTATTCACAACTGCTGTAGTTCCCAGTACCACAAATAGCCTGAATTTGCATTTTGGTGAAGTTACTCTGTGCCATGACAAAAAGAATTTATACTATTTCTATTTGCAAAGCAAAAAAACCCATAGAAGTGCTTATTCTTGGTATCATAAAGTTGGCTCAAAAATTGCAAGTCTTCTGACCTCTGCTGCTGAGGTAGAAGAAGTTTTTTTGCCATGACATTTTGTCTTCCACTTAATTTATTAGCAATATGATTTCTGACTGACGTTTAATGAGTCCTTTTTTCCCAAGCTTATCAGGCTATTTCTCATCAGGCTTGACCTGGTGTAGAACACAGATTGCTGTTATTGCACAGCCCCAGTATATATAAAGTGAAATAATTTCATCATCAATCATCAAAATGGTGTGATTGTAACAAATTAGAACTACAGAACCACATTCTTAGTTTTATTTGTATGATTTTCTCCCACAGTTTTCCTAATTATTTATTTTGCATCTGTCAATATTGCATCACCACTTGCTTCTCTTCTGTTGATGTTATCTCTTTAAATATCCTTGATAATCTTTTCCTTTGAAGTGAATGGTTACTATTTTATGAATATAAAACAAAATAGCCAATGTATTGTAATTCTTTGAGTGCTTTTCTTTTTTATAATATATTTTTTAAGTTGCTACACAATAAAATTTCTGTATCTTTTGGATGTTTTTTCCACACCTCATTTTGGAAAATAGTGTTTTATTCTGGGTTTCAGAATGAGCATACTCAGTTTTTGAACCAGAAGGGTAACTTCACAGAGTGCATTGTGTTGTCATGGCAAACCAGAATCATTGTACATGCTTAAATCATAATTAAGATGGCACCATCCGAATATTATTTCTTTAATTGCTGTGCACCTTGAAGCAGAAATGAAAAAATGTTTTTGGCTTTATTCTGTTGTGAGAATAAGCAATATTGGTCATCCCTTGGTGAAGGAGCAGAATATGTCTTTAAAGAGTCTTTTGGTACATTCAAAGATGCTTTGTCTCCAAACATGCTGGACAGATCAGTTAATGTCTATATGCTACTGACATTGCTGTTCTTCCTCTTCTAATGGTTTTAATTGAAAGGTATGAAGAACACACTCCCAAAGTGAGCTACTGGACCTATTTAAGTTGATGAAAAATCTTTAAATGACTTTTGGTAGAGCCTAGTTTTCCCTTCTTCCTTAATTTATAAGTTTTGGAAATTTGAATATGAGATGACTTCATGATGGCAAAGCTCAATAATAGATGCAGACTGTGTGTAGTTGCAACATCAAAGCTATGAAAATTTAATGTAAGTAATCAACATAAATTTATTTTTTGAGGCAGAAGACTTGTTTTGGCTGTAGCCCAAGAAATCATTAATTGGGTACTTAACTTCATACATGTGACTCTTCTGTTGGCTTGGAACAACTCCTTTAGGCCGTGTTTAGACTTAAATATGCAATCCACATTCTTAGGGATTTTAACTGTATGACTATAGTCCTGCCCTTATTACCATGTGATTCTTCAATCACCTGTGATTAATCAATACCCGATACTTTTGTGAACATTGCATATGTTGCATGCATTGCATATATTTAATGAATACTGAATAAAACAGATTTCCTCCTTTTTTTGTAGAGCTATTGAAAGACTTGTGCATAAAAAACCCCTACCTTAATAATAAACGACATCTCTTTGTAATAACTTCTAATGCTAAGATCATCATGGCCATATTTATTCTATTAGACACTCAACTTTTGTTGTTTGGTTGATGAAATGATGAGCAGTGAAAGGGAACAATGTTAAACTTCCAAGTAAATGGTTTGGTATAAGGATAACTGTGCCTGTTGGTGGATAAACTCTACAAAAGACTTGTAATTTTAGCACTGTAAAATCAGAATGATGACATCACAGAGAATGCTGTCCTTCACTTACATTTCTTGGGTATATCTCACCAAGATGTCCTGATCCAGTCAGTGAGAAACACCTCTGTCCTAATTAAGCTGCAAACAACACCATATGCTGAAGTCAACAACACAGATTTTTATTTAACAATCAATATTAAGTAGAAAGAAAGAAATGGAAAAGGCAGAGGGGAGAGAGAGATATAAAGTAGAAGATATTTCCCACCCATGAATCCAGCAGCGTCCTATTGGTCTTTGATCACCCTGGACTTCTTGGTGGTGGGGTTCCTGAGGTCTTTCAAAACTCCACACCATTTATATATTTTAGCAAACAAAGGAATTAATGCTCATTGGCTACACTGTTCTCTTATTCTATTGGTCGAGTGATTACCTCACTTCTAATGATAGTAAGTCCAGCTCCTTAGTTTTCCTCTTCTTTTGTGTTGGTGGGTTTCTTGGGTTGGTGGGCTGTGAGCTGGTGCTCAGGATCTTTCCTTGCAGGAATTATAATTTATCCAGATGGAGGTTATTTCAGCACAGTTGCTGAATTGGCTTTCCTTGAGGCCCATAAATTCGGCATTCTTTGTGGTCA
The DNA here is from genome assembly GCF_021018805.1 of Prinia subflava. Classification (NCBI taxonomy): domain Eukaryota; kingdom Metazoa; phylum Chordata; class Aves; order Passeriformes; family Cisticolidae; genus Prinia; species Prinia subflava. The sequence goes on along the minus strand of NW_026960623.1, from coordinate 13,910 downwards.
TTATTAGTGATAGATTCTTCTCCCCAAGTTTGTTAACCTCCCCCCTGAGATAACACTCAGACGATAACACTATCTTATCTCAAGCTCCTGATGTGGTGGCTTAGTTTACTCTCCAAGTTCCAGGTATCCACAGAGGCCTCTTCAGAGGGGCTTTGGTGATTATGGGTGCTATCCATACCATAGCTTGAGGTGAGCTTTGTTTGACTGGTGATAAGTGTATGATAAAGTTGCTTCTTTACACAGTTTACCACAGTGTGATTTTTTTTCCGGATGCGTTGTCCAGGATGCACTACCCGGATCTCCCCTTCACCAGGCCTGGAGTTAGTGCCATCCTGTCATTCCATTCTGTGCTTGTCTCATCTCATGGGGGAATCCTTCTGCTTAAAAGTGGCCTTAACAGTGTTTGAGACAGACAACTGTTCTCTTTAAGGTGTGGCATAAGATACAACCAAATGAAGTGCTGTTTGATTTCATGTATTTTTGGGCTTCAGAAGGTTTAGTCATAGAACACATGAAATTAGTACTCTGTTTCTAAGCTGTTGGATTGACTATTGAATGCCTTTGCTTTATAAAGTTTGATAGTCCAGTTTAGCAATCTGATGGTGAACTAGGCTATAAATATACAACTGTATCTTAATGAAAGGTAACTTCTGCCTCTAAAGATTCTTGTCCTAAGTTTCTGTAATGGATGCTTTTATCCATGAATGTCAATGAGATTATAGAACAGGTTACACTTACAGCTCAATGAAAGAAAGGATAGGCACCTGTTTGAAGTCATAACATCTAAGTGGACAACTATGCAGTTTGATCCTGGGATGTTTTTTTTTTCATATATATCCTGCTGTGCTCAGCAGGTTAATAGCGAGTGTCAATCAATGGGAAACAATATATGCGATGGCCTGTACTACTGAAGTGGTATGTATTGGTTTTGACTTCTGAAATTTCTGGGCAAAAGTGTATTTGTAATGCATGGATAGACATTTCTAGGTTAATCCTTTGCATGTCTTGTCATGTATTGACTTTGATGGGTAGCAGTTTCTGTTTTTTATATGTCACAGAAAAACATAGTATTTTAATGCGGTGTTACACTTTTTAATGTGTTGATGCTAAGTAGTAGGCCATTCATGGTGAATAAGCATGCAACCTTATGTGCAAATCCCTTTCACAGCAATAAAGCAGAAGGAGAATAAAAACATACCCATTAATCAAATAATAGTTCAATCTGGGACATGTTGCCCTTTTCTTTACACTGAAAGTTTAACTGCCAGAGAGAAAAAGAAGCAGTGAACCTCTACAATGTTGCCTGGATTAAATCCATGAACAAAATTATGAAGATAAACAAAATGGTGCAGTTTGTCAAAGAAAAATGACAAGAATGATTAAACATAAGTACCACAATAAGTCTGTCCAGGTAGCTAGACTATTAAATATGGCTATTTTTTAAAATGGGACTTGAATAAAGCCTATGTAGTGATTGATTATAAACTGCATCATAAAGGAAAATAGTAAAAATCAACATCAAACAAAAATGAATGATAATTTAAAAATTATATAGGAGCCATGCCTGTTTGAAAATGAAAGGTTGTAAAAGGTGCAAAAATCCATCAGTCCTTTAGGAAGAAATAAAATACAGAGTGTTTTCTTTAGAAAATATAATACACAGCTTCCATAATATCTAATGCATTATCTAGTGTATGCATTTGTTGGTAACATATCATGAAGACACTAAATAAAAAATTCCATTAGATTTCAACATACTCTAGAAAATGAACAGCTTTGTTAAATATTACGCCGAAAGTATGTGTACTGAAGGCTTGCAACATACACAATATAACCATGGCTCCAAATGTTCTGTGGCATGCTGCACCAAAATTTGTGTTGCTAGAGTAGATGAGGTAGTTTTGTTTGTGCATTTTTATGGGAATACAAACTCCTTAAAATGTATATTTTAATCTAACCAAGTATTAAAGTATTAAAGCAATCTATACTACTAAAGCAATCTATACTATACTAAAGTATTAAAGCAAGCATACTACTTGAAAAATGGATGAAACAGCTACGTTTCTTAAAGAAGTAATACTGCTATGTTAAGATTGGTTGTAATATTTAATACAATGAAGCACTTTCACGGGAGACTAGTTGAAGAAATATGAATCTGCCATCTAATCTTAATGTTACAAAGTTGTTTCTGTGTGACAGGTGACTGCATGTAAAAGCAAAGTGTTTAGGAACTTGAGTGAACAGTAAAGAAAGTATATTTAAACGTTTTTCTGCTACTCTGTGTTTAGAGGTTAAGGCTTTTCTTCTTTGGGGATGGTTTGAGAACATTTTGGGTGGCATTTAAACCTGTGGGATAGAATTTTAATTCTGTACTTGCAAAACTTTTGGGAGGAGATTTTGTTGAAATACATGTATCAGGAGTTTTAGCAAGTTATTCTGAGTTTAGAGAAACTTAATATTTGCTTTGATTTGAAATCATGATGATAATTTGAAACCACAAAGTTATTTCAGAATAAAGATGGTGCTGATTGTTTTCTATATTGTTGCTACAACCTAGAAGAGTTGCTGTGCTTTCGTTGTTCAAAGACAGAGTCTGTTTTTCTGGAAAAAAGATTCAGCATCAGGAAAATTTACAGAATATATCTGAGTGTTCATGGCTTGTAGTCAGTCCCTAAAATGACAAAATGGTTGGAAAGTAAGAAGTGTCACAATAAAATGTGTTTGTCTGCTCTGAATCTGTAGTGAGACACATCCATGGTGATGACTCACCAGGACTGTTTTAAGACAGTAGGGGGGAGATTTGAAATTATGCCTTTGACTTCAGGAACTCTGAAACTCTATTATATTTTTGAAAGATAGACTTCATTGTGTAGTCATTTGTAATAGGATAGCTTCAGTAAATCTCCCTGAAAATATTTCTCAAGATGATACGATTTTGCAGCTTATGAGGTTATAACTAAAAAAAAGAAACAGCAAGCAAATAAAACTGACAAAACCCCTAACCAAACAAGAAACCTACATCTCACAAAAACAACAACAAAACCCCCCCAAAACCCCCACAACTCCCCCCCCACCAAAACCAAAACAAAAATAAAACAAAAAGAAACAAAACCAAAACCCCAAAACACCAAAAAAACCCCACAAAAAGCCACCATCAAAAAGTCTAAAGAAACTAGCTCTGTCACAGCACCATGCTGTGAGCGTGAGGATTTTAAATAGCAAGGGTCAAATTAAGATGATAGTCTAGCAGTATTGCAATAAAAAGGAGCTTGGATAGATAATATAAAAAAACCCTAGGTCTTAATTCTTAATAATTAAAAAATAATTGTCAAAGATTCAGAATTTTATTACTTTATAATTTTTTCATATTTTATCCTTTGCATGTGTTCTGCTCTCCTTGGAAGTGGAAAATATGTTTGGTTTGAGGGGTTTTTTTCTATATTTGAAGGTACTTTCAGGCAAAGGCCAACAAAATTTTTTTGCTTCTTTTTTTTCTGTACCATGATCTGTAGAGTTTGATTGTGTGGTGAGTGATCATTAGAATCTCCGAAATACAATCCAATTCTAAAATACTTTTTTGGTTAACACTTATAATCCTTTGACATTCACTTTAGCTTTCTGCATGGTTTTATGAACACTGGTAGAGTACATAATTGATTCACTACACAGAGACCTCTATTCAACTCAATTTCTTTAACACATATATTTTACATTTGTACTTAATCTTCATTGCATTTAGTATTTATTACTTAAAAATAGAATTCCTTCAAAAATTATTCCAATAAAAATATCTACTCTACTTTATTATATATTCAGTTTGCAGTATTCAAGATGTGTTTTTAAAGATCTTTAAAAAATATTGGACCAAATTATCTGTTGCCTTTAACTGATAGTTTCATTTTCTAATTGTGTCCTAGTATTACACTCTCAGTGCACAGTAAAGTTATAGTGAAGGGAATCTTTGTAATTTTGATAGGGGTTATCAAATCTCTGATTTTGAGAATGGTAATCTGGTATCTATTAGTTGTAAAAATTGTCTCTTGCTACTTCAGAACCAAGTAATTTTCTGGTTCCAGACTTGTCATCTAAACCTGTAGGGTTTTAAAGAATAAAAATTTCATTCAATCCCCTGATGCTGTTAGAAAGGTGATGAACAATTTGGGAGGAAGGTATTTCTAAATTACTTTTTTAATAAAATGATGACTAAGAGACAAGGCCGGCAAAATGGTTGAGTAAAAAAATAATGAATTCTTATCTTTTCAAGTGTTTTTAGAAGAATAAAAATGGTTGATGAATGAAATGTCTTCTTGTATTTGCAAAAAGTAACTAAAATAAACCACCACTTCTTTCTAGCTAAGTAACCTGAAACAACTCACATTTGTGGATGTGTCAGCAAACAAGTTCCATTCTATCCCAATTTGTGTACTCCGGATGTCTAATTTGCAGTGGTTGGATATTAGCAGCAACAGCCTGAAAGATCTCCCAGAAGACATAGACAGGTAACTTGTCTTTTAATTCAATGACAGGCATAGGAACTCTTAAGTGAATTTAGAAAGTAACAGGCTTCCAAGGGACACCACTGATGGTAAATCACATTTGGAAATGTAGCAGATATTTTTGAATGTGAGCATTTCTGTTATTATTGATGGACTGAGCTCAAGAACAAAAACTGTTTTTACTAGCTCATTGATGGCAGTCAGTTAACAACATATATTTTCATCTGCTTTCGTAATAATCTGTTATTATACCTAGACATTGTTTTTTTGGAAGTTCACTGGATATACTCTGCCCCAATTCCAGCAAAAGGGACTCACCATATGGAATTGGCAGCAGTAACTCTCTGGAGGGTAGATGTGTAGAAGGAGAAGTTGAACTAAGCATATTTCAGTTACTCAAAGAGCCTGATAAACTTGGTTAATAAAGAAGGAAAATATTGGTAAGATTCAAAAACTCCACTGCCAATCCTCCCCTTCTTCTCTGATGTATATATTAATGTGTGCACATATACTCCCTCTCCCATTTTAGAGAACCACTTTGAACTAGTTTTTAAAAAAAAAATCATGCTGATCCTTTTAATGGATTTAATGGGATTTGCCTGCCTGAGAAAGCACTTTTCTTATCCCTGAGATTATCTATTCGGTCTAGAGTGCTGTGGTGACTTGGTTTACAAAAATTTACCTAGCCTTAAGTGAAAAAAACCAAAAATATTAAATAAAGTTTGTTAAAAAATATTCAGGATTATTTTTGTATCTGGAAATAGAAATTCCTGAGGCAGAAGAAAATTCACAGAAGACTCATTCCCTCCTAATTTTCGCAAGGCCTTTTTTGCTGGGCAAAAATACTTTTCTGGGACATTGTGTAATCACAGATTATTGACAGCAGTGCTGGTCTTAACTTGTGTTAGTAATGCCCAACAAAAAACATAAACTTGCCATTTTTTCCCAACGAATTTGACCAGAGATTCAACTAACTTCAAAGAGTTTCTAAGAGGATATTCTCTTTTAGGGAAGGATACACTCTCAACTTAAACAACTTTTCCCCCCTGTAACCTATATTCCCTTATCTTCAAATGATTCCCTTTTTGCATTTTGTCTTCTCTATTTTGTATTGAGTTGCCAGAATTGTTGCTAGAATATCATAATCAGACACCAAAAAATAAGGTTTTCTTTGTTTGACTTTGGGCTCATGTACATTCAGAAAATAAAAAATGTCAGGATAACCCTCGCATCAGTAAAATTATACTCTCATTCAGACTCATTATTTCATTGCCTTTGGTGTCAAAGAACCTCAGTGAATTATTATTGTCTGTAATGCCATTGCAATTGTCTGTGATTAATAAAAATGATTTGACAGTAAACTGAAGCCTTCATATTTTTACCTGAATTCAAACAAACCACATGTGTCTGATAAGCATAGCCTGCCAACAGTGTTTTAGGAATGGACCCTTCCAGTCAAATAAGACAAATTTGTTTCATCAATTTGCTATGCTTTTTGTGTTCTACCTAATACAAGGAACAAAGGCTCAGACACAAATTTCTATTGCATTAGGAAAAGCCAGGGGAAATAAAACAAAAGTTCCTCCACAAAACACTGTCATTAAATTGATTTCATTGGGACAACTTGCAAGAGTCTTTTGGTGAGGAGCTGGTTTTCTCTTGCTCCCTACAGTATTAATTACTAGTGAAAAACAATAGATGGAGATGTACTGCCTACCACAGAAAAACCTAATTCATAAAAACCAGCATATGGGCAAAGGTGGCCTGTATTTTTCTTCACTTGCAGTAAGCACATGGTGAGGCTTTATATCATGTTCTGTCAACATTTTCTGTATGAAAGCAAAGCAAAGCATGCTTTTATCTTGAGTATGCTTCTGATTACTTGTCAGAGGTATGCTATCAATACCATAATGCTGAACCAGTACTGGAGATTTCCATTAAAGTTGATTAAATTTTGTGAAAGTAGTGTTTGAGTAACTTTTTAAGAAGACAAAGGTGTTGCATGCAATTGCTCCTATTACACACAAGATTAAGTGTGTATTACTAACTTGGATAGATGTTTCTGTTTGAAATAAATATTTTACATCATCTCTATCTTTGACATCTTTACAGGTTAGATGAATTGCAGACACTTCTCCTACAGAAAAACAAGTTGACTTATCTTCCACGAGCTCTTGTCAATATGCCAAAGCTCAGTTTGCTAGTTGTCAGTGGTGATGACCTGGTTGAGATACCCACAGCCATCTGTGAGTCAACCACAGGTTTAAAGTAAGTAAAAGTGAGAGAGAAAGGGAAGCATTCTTAAAAGGGTAACATAAGATACACCCAGGAGAATTGCTTTCACCAGCATCAGTTTTGACAAATTCTGACCCAATTTATATCAGAGTGGTAAAGGAGGCACTAAAAAGATTGAAAATTACAGAAGATCTGCAATTTCATGGTTTTCAGGAAACTGAAATTTCCCACATTGTGCATCTGTATGTCTCAACTGGCATTTCTGGGTAGACTGGGTCATAGTAGCTCTAACACTGGAGCTGCTTCAGAGAGGGACCAGTAGCCTGGAAGCCAGCTGCTGATAATCTCAATGCTGACAAAAGCATCTTGCTGCGAGATGGAGACATGGCTAGTAAAATGTTAAGTAAGGTCACATGGGTTTGGTAGCTCTTTGCTGTGAACTACCACCTTATTGCTGCATGCAGGATAAGACTAAAAGACTTCTAGTCTGCAACTACAGAGATATTGCATTTCTGCAGGCAATGTTTATGTTTTTGATTATGGAACCATTTCAGACTCTATACTGGATTTGGCTCAGAATGGAGTTAGCTGTGGATGAAACTTCTTTTCCTCTCTTAGAGCTATTCCTTGCACTAGAAGCTAGAAAGATGTTGATAACATCAATTAGTAATTGCTGAACACTGGTGGCACAGCATCAAGGATGTCTCTCCAACCCTCCCCTAAGACAGCACTGTAGGCTGACAGTGAGCTGAGCTCAGGAGTAGACACAGCCAGAATTGACCAAAGGGGTATTTCATACCATATGGTATCATGCTCAGCATATAAAGCTAAAAGAAAGGAGAGATGTGATGGATCATGTGTTATTGAAGTTTTTGTCTTCCAAAGAAACCAATTACATATACTAGGTCCCTGCTTCCCAGGAAGTGGTTGGACATTACCCGTTGAGAAGTAGAAAGTAATTTTTTACTTTGATTTACTTTTCTTCTATGTATAGGTTTTGCTTTTCTCAAGCTTATCTACAATTTTTTTCATCTGCTTTTCTCCCTTGTCTAGTTGAAGAGAAGGGCAGAGAGGTGCTTCGTGGCCACCCAGGCCAATCAAGTCAGCTGATCACAAACTAACAGCAATTAATCAGACTTTTAGAAGGCCATATGATTTGTTGGAACCTTTATTCTTCTGAAAGAAACTACTTTTACATTTTTTTTGCCTTCTTGGAGTGAAAATCAGAGATTTTCAGAATGCTATGCACTTATTTGTTTATGTGACCACCTAGTTTTTCACCTGCAAAGTGTAGCTTTAAGAAATTTGCAATTACAAAGTAATGCATGCCATTTCATGGACTGTAAAAGACAAGTGATTTAATAGCCAAAAAAATGTAGGTACATATTGTCAGCCAAATGATTCTGGCAAAATTCTAGATTGCTAGGCAATGTTGTTAGGATGAAGTTCATACTGCTTATTAACAGATGGGGAAATTACAGTGTAGTCGGTCAGAAGTTCTGTAATAAAGAACTATACCTGTTATTGCAAAGAATGATTTATGTAAATGGATGGGAAAAAAATAAACTTGATAATTTTTATATAGAAAGTGGATTATAGAGAAAGTTCCACTTGAAATCTGCATTTCTGATAATAGTTGTATCCTAACTATGCCATGATGCAAAATTAAGATAATGTTCTTCACAATTCTGCTTCTGGCTCTGGTAGCAACTTTTAAAATGTCATTCATGATGGCCAGTGATGTTCAACTACCTGTACGTATATTTGTGTGTTAATCTCTCTCCAGATTTGTAAGTCTCAAGGACAGTCCGGTTGAAACCATTGTATGTGAAGACACTGAAGAAATTATAGAAAATGAACGTGAACGTGAGCAAGTTGAAAAAGAGTTTATGAAAGCATACATTGAAGACCTTAGGGAAAGAGGTATGTGTAAATTTGCAGTAAGCTCCCTGCTATCTTGGATATAAATACAGAAATACATTGTGAACAATTTTTAAGCGGACAAGCAATACTCTTAAACTCTAGTTGTCTTTTATGGTATTAAATAAGACTAATAGTGAAATGCTAAATCTGCTTTGTTAAAAGTTTGGATGCTAATAGATAATTTATACTGAATAAATGTATAAAAAATTAATTGTGTTTGTACGTGCCTTAACCTTAATTGATTGATGATGTACGCAAAGAATATTCTTAATCTCTAGATTTACTTCTCTTGGTATTAGTATTAGTGATTTTGAATTCCCAAAGAAGTGCTTCTCTTAAAAATGAAACACAGTGTATATATGAAAGCCTCATTTTATTGGTAGAATATTCCTTGACAATATTATCTGCTTCAAGGTACTACCAATTTAGCCACTGTGCAATTATAGAAAAATACCTGCTTCTATCTTTTTTACATAGCACCTGAAACCTTACATATTACTTCCTGTTGCTATTCTGTTTTATATTTACCATCACTGAGAAATTCTCACTCTCTTAAGTGTTCTTTGATAAGATTTGTTAGGAAAAAAGGGGAAAGTTTCCTGTGAGACAGAATGCCCCATAGGCTTATTTTAATTTCTTTAATAGTTTGTGCATAGAAAGGACTTTTGGAATGAATATTACAGTAGATTTTCATTGCTTGCATTTAATTAAATGGTCTATATAGTGGTCCTACAAAAAACTGTTAGAAGAGAAATCTAAAGAAATGCCACAGGGTGTGGCCTCATCATACTTCTAATGTTCTCATGCTGGGCTTCTCTTTGTTGACATCTTTAAGCTGTACATATGAATATTCATTCTGTCTATTTCTAAATTGAAGTCTGCTATAAAAGTGCTGGAATCTGATAGTGGTAACAACAGTGGTTAAAAAGAAGAGAAGAAAGCAATGGAAGAAAAACTGAGGTCGTAATTTGGCTTTAGAGACAGCCATAAAATATGTAGTGATGGAATTGTAGCTACAGTCTTAGGAGCCATGAAAGTCTTCAGCTGCCTGAAACCTGCATTTGACCCTATTTACAATAGGCCAACCTTATGTTTTTCTGGGGCAAAGCAGCTCAGGGATACAGTTTTCTTCCTTCCCGGCAAGAACTTACCTCCCTGCTTTTTATGAAGAGTTTGGATCATGAATCACTTTTGTATTTCCTGCTTCTGAACTTTTGTGCTATAGATAATGCCAATACTTTTGAAAAACAGACTGTAGAAGGAATATACTCCATAAAATATGAACCAGCAGAATTTCTGAAAGATAGCACAGAGATCATTTGCAGAGTACCTTTGAAACAAGACCAAGCCCAGCTGTTTCTAGCTGAGGGCTCCATTTATTTGTCCTGGATTACATAGCTAAAGTCTGAGATTTATTTCTTTTTTTCTCTTTTTTCAGAGTCTACTCCTTCCTACACTACAAAAGTAATGCTCAGTCTCCAGCTCTGAAGATTAAAAATCTCTAGATCTCTACTGAATATCTCAATGACTCTCTTTTTATCCACCTGAATAGTAAACACATGAAAATATAGATGGCCAGAATGACATCAAAATCATATTGAATTATTTATTTGTTTCTGTAGTCTTTTCAAGTAACTACAGATGAAACAGAAAGGAGCAGTAGAACCTTCATAAGATGCTGTTTCACTTTTTAAGTCAACATGTTTATTTTAAAGTTCACAGCAAAAGCCACTAATTTGCATGTAGACCTGCTGAAAGTAAATAATCACTGTAACTAAGTGTGCACAGGCATAGCTGAAGAATGAAGACATTGTATGTTACAGTTGAAACAGTGAAACACAAATATATAATACATATCTCTTAGGAAGAGATTTGATGATATAAAAGGGGATCGACGGATTTAGAAAATGAATGTCATCTGTTATTTTCTAAAGACCAAACACATATTTAAGTATTTACAATATTCAAATGAGAACACACCCATAGTTTGCATTTACATTCTGTTCTGCAAGAAAATTGTCCTCAGAATTTTAGGTTTAGATAAGTTTCAACACCTTTCATATAGAAACTGTAGCAGCTCTCCTTTTACTTCAAGCATATTTTAAACTTTTACCTGTTTGCAAATTCAAGTACCAATGTGATTGAAATTTCTGTGCTAAGCAGTCTTATAGTATAGTAGTGTACTAAGCAAGATTATAAGGCACTAAGTAGTGTCAGCTAATACGATCAGCAAAATGATGATACGAGTCTTATATTAATGGTTTCAGATCACAGGATTTTGTGAACGTTTGTTGGAATTTTCCAAGTTGTGTAAGAAAGAGTTTGCTGGTAAAACATTTTGCTTGCTATTTAATAATCTGTTTACATACAATTATTTAGGTGTATATAAAGCAGAGTTTCAGAAACCTAGTTTTACACGTACTTTTTTGTGTAATAAAGCAATCTTTTTAATCCAAAAAGGACTTGGGACTTGAGAACTAAGACTCAATTAAACTCAAAATATAAATATAGAACTTAAATGGTCCTAAACTTATGAGTGCAAATATTTACATCTTTGGTTCTCGTTACATATGAGCTATTTCCAGTTTTGTGCAGTAGAATGTCATTTAAGTAGCAATATTTAAAAAGCTAAGCAATGAAGGATATGCTTCTCAGGCTTCTTTTAGATGTTTTCTTTTCTTTTTCACGTTCTAGCATTCAATCTTTTAAAAGCAAAAAACAATTAGATAGTAGGTGTATTTATTCCACTTACAGTCTTCTGCAGCTACATTACTATCAAAATGAAACCCATTCAAATTGGTCTCTAGGTGTTAATGTAGATTAAGCAAGTTCTGATCCAGGGCAAGTTAAAAAAATAAGAAAAATTGACCTTGATCTGAAGCAGAATAATAGAAGACAGTTTTTTTTATTATTATGAAGAAATTGAAATAGGAAAAAAGAGTGTCAAAGTGGGGTTTGAGAAATTAGACTATGTGAAGCTATCCTACCAAACTTTCTTTTATTGAAATTATAAATTCAGTTGATTTAAGTATTGATACTGATGTAATAGACTTCTGTAAGACATCTGTTCTGATATTGCTTGAAATTCTATTTCTAGAATTCTGTCATAGTCTAACATGATCCACTGAAAATTATAGGAATGGAAATCACAAAGGCTACATTCATAGAATGGAGTTGTAACTACAAAAATCTGGGGATGCAAACACAGTTGACAAATTTAAAAAAAAAAAAAACAAAACTAAAAAACCTGTGCAAATTCTACTATCAGCTGTTTTGGGTATACAAACGTAAAGTATGTGAATAGAGAAGTTGTATTAGTCCTTAGCATTGCTGCTAATCTTACTGAATTTTTTTTTTTTTTTTGCTATCCATAGATGAGAGTGCTACAATAATTTATGGACAAATTGGAAAAAGAAATTAGCATAAATAAACCCCATGCATTTTTAAATTCATTGAACAGCACTGTTCACAAGTCCATTTGCTTGTCAATATTTATAAATGCAAGATCACTGTCTAGAAGCAGGATTTTGTAATGCAGGAGGAAACATAAGGCAGAAGTAGAAAACTTGGATTCACATATCTGAATTAGAAACAAAAGGTCTGTTTTTCCAAAAGAAGTAACCATGGGATGACTTCTAAAACGCAAATTATCAATCACCAACAATCTTTAGGTTCAGGTTAACACTTTCCTGAAACAAATCTGTAACAATTAAGTAATGGAAAATGCAAGGTCAGTAGTATACAGGAGGTCCAAATAGTGTTTTCCAACTTGACTTCAGACATCTGTCAATCCAATTTTCATGGAATCACAGATTGATTGCAATTGGAAGGGACATTCAAAGGTCATCTATCCCAATGCCTCTCTCACAGGCAAGGACATCTTTAATTAGATCAGGTTTTTCAAAGCCCAGTCCAAGCTGACTGCGAATATTTCCTGTGATGGGGCACCCACAACATCCAGTGACTCACCAATTTTATCATAAGGAATTTCTTCCTTAGATCCAATCTGAAACTAAATCCACACTATTTCAGTTTCTTACTGAAACTTATCTGTTTTCCTGTCACTAAAAATCCTGTTAAAAATATATTTCTCCAATGTTCTCATAAGCCTAGTTGTATTGAATAGCTACAATAAGCCTTTTTTTCTCCAGGCTGAACAACCTCAGCTCTCCCAGCCTTTCGTCAAAGAAGAGGTGTTTCAGTGATTTTTGTGGCCTTCCCCTGGATCTACTCTAACAGGGCTACATCTTTGTTGTGCTAAGAATGATGCAGTACTTCAGGCAGAGTCACAGGAGAGCAGAGTAGAAACTCATCTACCTCGACCTGCTGGCCTTGCTCCTTTTGTTGCAGGATAGGGCTGGTTTTCTGGGCTGCAAGAACACATAACAAGGTCATAGTCTATTTTACATTCATTAGTGTCCCCAAGTCCTCCACAGGGCTGAGAGCTTTTATTCTTAGCTCTTGTAGAACACTACTTCCTCAAATGTTATCCATTTTATCTATTCTTATCCATAGAAAAGCTTTTTTTTTTTTGTCACTGTTGTTAACAGAATTTGTTGAGTACCTTTGCTTAAGGGGAAGACGGTGTACAATAGTCTCCATTACACCTAAGCCATGCTGTGGGTAATGGCAGCTGCCAGCTGTTACTGAAATATCTAATATCAGCATAATTTCATTTGGGTCATACTTCTATGTCCTTTACATATTTATCATATGATGTTAAATATAACTTTGTTAGAGTCCTCCACTGTAGTAAAAAAAAAAAATCCATATCAAAAAACATCTAATTTTGAATTAGGTCTAATTGTATTGCTTTTCTACTCAACTGTTTTACTAGCAATTATAATTAAAATTAGTATCTTTCACTAGAAAACAATACTACCAAAGAGTATTCTGTTATTGGTATGTCTAATACTTTTAAAATTTTGAAAATCAATAATTTTATGAATGACAGGAATTTTATGTATAATGACAATTTATGTTATTCACAAGCTTCTGATGTCAGGTAGTTAGATACCTTAAGGAAAATTATGTGGTTTTTCTTCCACACTGAGTTTTCTACAGCTGCCAAATACTATACCTCCTAAATCTCAATACTTTGTTCTACCTTACAGGTAGCTGCTATTTCAAAGGAGCAAGACTGGGAGGAATTGAAAGGTGTCTTCTAGAATACTCATGGGCTCAATGTGCAAAAGTAAATCAGAAAATCACATTTTTCCTTATTCTATGTTGTGGCCTTGTTTCTAAGGATATCAT